>NC_087202.1:140647345-140656745 GCF_015104395.2 Macrobrachium nipponense | reverse complement strand
TAACCAACAAGTCCCTGTTGCGGGCGCCATATGGTAAAAATTATGAATTGACAGTGAGGATTTAAACCAAAGACAAAGAAAACTATTGAGTTTAATAAGTGAAATTATAAATGTTGAACTGCCGTTTCTCGTCTTGAGAGGAAATCACCCAAAGAGCTGTCTTCGGATGTATGCACCACTTCCTTTCCACAGTAACTCATCTACCATATGTAAAGGACCTAAAATAATAAAAAGAATACGCTCTTGAAAAGAATCAATTTAACGTAGAAATAAATCGACGAATTTAACGAGAAGGGAAAGAAATTCAGCAAGCTAGCTTCGTGAAAACGTAAATTTCGTTAAGTGAACACTCGTTACTAAATAAGAAAAAATATATTTGAATTACGTTCGTAGTTAATCTTAGTCAAAATGAAACTCTACTGGTTTATAAACCAAAGGCACAAGTATAATGGTAATTATAATGATAAAATCCTTTACTTTAATTTTTTCGACGTGTTGGCGACCATAATTTAAACTATAATAAGCGTAATTATATCTAAGAAACAGATCAATCCTTTTGAGCCTGCATAAGGTCTCTCAACTGACTTACGTTTCTTAGATCCTGGTCTTTCGTGGTAAGATGATAAGTCCAGTTACTCGTGTTGCCTCTCTCCGAACATGAATCCTAACGCTCGGCCTAGGTGGAGTTTATCCTTCCATGACCACTTGAAAACTCCAGGGTTAAAAATAAATGTCAGAAAATCTCAAAG
This sequence comes from Macrobrachium nipponense, assembly GCF_015104395.2. Lineage (NCBI taxonomy): Eukaryota > Metazoa > Arthropoda > Malacostraca > Decapoda > Palaemonidae > Macrobrachium > Macrobrachium nipponense. The sequence continues at coordinate 140,655,996 of NC_087202.1, read as the reverse complement.
GTCTGGTGCCACTCCACTCCGGACTGCTTTCTGTGCTGGTCTCTGGACTGGAATCCTGACTCTCCTCCGCTGGAAAAACTGTCCTACTGGCATCTGGCTCTGGCCTGGATTCTGGACCGCTGAATATAAATACTTAAAAGGCAGAGTGAGTGGATATTTAACTGTCAAACAGTCAGTTCAAGAACTATTCAGGCTCAATAGTAAACAAAGTCGCAAATTATCCTATAACCATAAAACAAAATTACCATTAAACAATGCCCATAGTTTCCACCACCATCAAAGTAAACAAAAGACATAATGTACTTTTCAGTACAACAGAAATATACGAAAAGCATAAAGATATTTCTTTACAATGTTCGATGCTGCTCTCGTCCGGTGTTGATTCTCGGAGATATGTGACAACAGTCACTCAATCGTCGATGTTGATGCTTGTATTCTTCTCGATGAAGGACATATCTTCGTCTTCATAAAATGTTGCGTTGGATTGAAGATCCGATTTCCTCTGTTTATTATTGACTTATAGCTGGAAGTTGGTGATTGCAGTTCTTCGGTCGGCTGATATGGGTCTTGTTAATGTTATTCTTCGTAAAGGCTGCCACCATTCTTAGTCGTTTCGCTTTTGCGAAAGACTGTTTGTCTTTTCTTACGACTGTCATTCGTAAGCATTCTGGTTCCTTCTTTCTCCTATGTGATATCTTAGTAGAGTGGTTCTTCTTAAAGTAAAGGAGATGATTCAAACGGATAAGTTGAATAATAGTAGAACAACTTTATTCTGAACTCCATAACAAGAGAGACAGTTCGGTCGTGAGACCGTTCCGTTTTATCGCTAGAATGACTAACTTCTTAGAGCATCACATTGATAGCGAAACATTAGCTATCTCAGCAATTCACATAAAAACATACGTAGTCCGCCGGCTCGGAAGTTACAAGTTTCCGGCGCAGGTTAACAGGTCAACCGCTTCCCATGGAAGTTGTTATGACTAGTTGACAGAAATGTAAAATGATTATGTTTTCAAACAAACTTAAACCAGGCTACTGCAGACATCGCATAGCGTGATCTAGATTTGCCTTGGTCACGTAGGACCCTCCTAATTCGCCAATGACCTCACAGGTCATGGTTTTTATTTACAGATATAATTCTAAAATGTATTTATTACATATGAACATACATTTAAAGATAAATCTGCTCAGAAAGCTTTCAGGAATTAATGTTCGATTCCCCTTTTCAATCGAACAGAATCCCGGAAGCTCTCTGTACAGATTTTCTCTTTGAACATATGCACTTATACATAACTGTGGAGTCTTTTCTCCAGGGGTACGAGTGTAAGTCCTCGTATCATGTTTACAAATAACACAAATACTTCGATAAGTGTGCCTTCTTGTTTCCTCAACAGCTAGTTATGTTGTAACCCGTCTACTTAGGCGTTTTGACTTGATGCATGATTACATTCTGTGACATACTACCATATTTTTTTGTATTGTTTACAACTGTACCAAAATCACGCCAGTGGAGTGGCATGAAAATGAGACTATTTACCGTTGCCACGCTCTTCTGTCATGGCTCTGTTTGGATATTTTCCTGTCTCCGTCCCTCTGTGAAGTGGAGATATAGAACAGAGGGACATGGACTCTCTCATTGTATGAAAAAATCTAAGAAAGTCTGAGGATAACATTTTGTTATTTAAAAATAAAGCAGACACAAAAAAGCTAAGATTTGTCGGGCACTTGAAGGCATAATAATGATCGTGGTCGTATTTTATACTGTGCGATGTCCTCGGTGTTGTAATTATTGTCAAAGCCGTTTCATAATGTGTTTACCCCATTTTGCAGTAAATATTGCATGAGTTGGCGAAGAGATATCGTTGGGGATGCCGCTTAATGTTTGTTTTGAGTGACGCACTATTAAACAGTTAAATTTCAGTGGAAGGTAATAATTAATGATAATAATCATAAAATATATTTTTTTAACATCAGCGCAGGAACATCATGTAATTTTCAATAAAATATTTCTAAAATATATTTCTCGATTTTAAACAAATCCATGTAAGGTTTTTAAGCACACGGAGGATAATTTAATATTCGTCAAGAAAGTTCTTCCCAGTACGTAAAGGAATAAAGGTGTACCTTCATTACAGGTTAATCACGTAAGGTACAGAAGGTTTTAGATTTCGCTGGAATAGTTTTAAATTACAGCCACTAAAAAGAGGCCAATTTTTCAAATGCACATGTTTCTGAGTAGAAACCATTTCTGTTTCAAGATTAATCCCTTTAAAACCTTAAGAACGAGAAGCCACAAAACGACTTTCTGTTCTGGATACGGTTTTCCCTTGATTTGCAAATAGGAGAAGCTCTAAATGAAAACAACAATCTTGGTCCGGAACACTGGAATCATATATATGTGTGTGTGTGTGTGTATATATTGCTACTTTCAAAATGCATATATCTCCTCAGTGACTGTATAAAATGTTATGTAGAATTGTGCAACATTTTTTCAGATTCCCTAGATAGCTTAGAGACAGGATGTTTTAAACGTGTGTTCAGATTTCGAATAACATAATGAAAAATAATATGTATATACGTAGAATGTAAAAGAGAGAGATTTTCTTTGTCCCGTTTGAAACTACATTGTTTCTCTATTATACCAGCACTGTGAGTTAGAGGGTCTGTGAGATCTGTTTGCTTTCCTAATCTGTCACACATTTGATAAGCGAGTCTTCGTTGTTATCAAAACATGTCAGACTTAATTATTGCTCAGCCTCCGTTTCGATCGAGTAATGTCTTTTTTTTTTTAACACACTGGTCTCATACATGTATGCCTTTGCCAAAAGCCACGTGCAAGGTTACCCATTGTGTGAGTGAAGTTGTGTAAGATTTCAAAGCTTCTGGAAGAGTTATTGCCCAAAACCGTTTTGTGTCATCTGCCCTGTCCATTTCCGCAAGGAAGAGATATTCATTAGATCTTAGATTCTCGAGGTGTTAAGATCTCTCTCTCTCTCTCTCTCTTTCTTCCTCTCTCTCTCTCTCTCTCTCTCTCTCCCGTCAACATCCTTGAGATTATATTAACGTAACATAAATTGGTCACTCGTAACTTGAGAATTTCATATTTGATATTTCTTAGAGTTTATTTAGTGTTTATTTATGTTTTTTTGTGGAATCTGAACAAACATTGTTGGTGTAACGGCGCCTGATTTTCGGTAAAGTGAAACAAGCCTGCAGCAAAGAAAGAAATTGGTATATCAAAAGGTAAAGTGTGGTGTATATTTTTATTAGTTGCAACTAATATCTAATGGTTATGATGGTTTGGTAAGAAATTAATAACTGATAGGAACAGTGGTTAACTAATAACTGATAGGAACAGTGGTTTGGTAAAAACTGATGGTTACAATGTTTTTGAGGGAAGAGATTTACACTTTTACACTTGCTAATTTTTGTGTTTTGTGTTTGTTTCATTTTATGTAATTTTTTTAATTTTCTTATTGAAGTGTGCCCTTTTATTTTATATTTTCATTTGCATTCACAATTTAATTGACTTAGTTATTTTCATTGCTTAATCATTCCACATTTAACTTAAATTTAACACTTGTGAATTAATTTGCATTTACTTGGAATTCTTTTCAAGTTTTATTATTGTTTAGCACTTGTGAATTAATTTCTAATTTTCAATTATTGCCTAACAGTTTTGAATTTCAATTGAATTAATTTTCTTGAATTTTTGTGATAAATAATAAATTTTTGATTTGATTTTACTTAATTGATTCAAGAATTAATTAACCTTTACTTTTGTTTTCAAGTAACACAGTAATTTTCCCTGATATTGTAAATTTTACTTATAAATTTGAGTTTAATAATAAATTTTTGTATTTAAAATTTTTGTAAGTATTTCATTTCTAACCAGTATATTTGCATTTGATTATATTTATGTTAGGTAGAAACATAGAGTGGTAATTGATTTGCTTTCATTCAATTTACTTGAAGTGACTTAGAACCAGGGAAGTACTTAGACTTCTGAAATCAGGGAAATACTTAGACTTTTAATGTTGTTGATGGAGTGATGCCCTTTGATTAATTTAATTACTTACAAGATTACCTCACACCTGTTTGATGAACGTAGTCTGATTTTCTGCAATACTGGTAAGTTGTTAAGGGATCACTGTTGCCTTCAGAGTATTTAGTCATTTAATACCTGTGATGAGGGTTTCAGGTGTCTGGCTTTTGTGAGGTAACAATTGATGAATGGTAACCAGATACTTGGCACTTCGTAACATTGTATTAATGGTGCCTAGACCCAGAAAAGCAGATTTCATTATCACTCTAGAATATACTGGTGGTGTTAGGATATATTTTGTTAGAAGAGTGACCATATAGTTTTGTTTTGCATTTATTGTATTGAATTGTAAGTTGATAACTTAGAGAAAATGGCTCAGTTCAAGGTTCAGGAATTTTTTTAGCAGCCCCTTCCATCCAAGTTTTATCTGAAACCACTACTAAGGCACAGTGGAGAGCTTTAGCAGTGGCATGTGGTGGTTATGAGTCTACTAGTATGGTAAAGGCACAAATAAGATGTATTGCTATGGAATCATTGATAAACTCTGGTAGAATAAACTGATGAAGATGAGTTAGAATTGGCTCAAGAGTTGTTTGAAAGTAGCACGTGCTGATCTCATAAATAAGCAAGCAGAAAAGAAAGAGAAAAGTGATGCAGAGTTAGAGCTTAGACGCATTGAAGCAGAAGAGAATTTGATTAAGCTAAAAATGCTTGCTGAAAGAGAGAGAATGCAAGCTGAAAGAGAAATAATAGACAGGGAAAAAACGAAAAAAAACAAGAAAGAAGAGAAAGAGAAGAAGAAAAAACAGCAGAAGAGGAAAGAGAAAGGATAAAAGAGGAAAGAGAAATCGCAAGCAATGAAAGGGAAATGGAATTAATAAAAGCTAGATCCACATTGCCTGTAACACTGTCTAACCCTAACCAAGGTAATCAAGACCCTGTATTTGATGTAGTGAGAGTGCAGAAGTTTTATTCCCTAAGTTTACTAAAGAAGCTCCAGATGAGTTTTTTATCACTTTGAGAAAGTGTCTTCAGGTATGGGATGGCCAGAGGATAAATGGTCAGTTTTGCTACAAAGTGTCTTAATCGGTAAAGGGAGAAGTGTTTATCTAGCCTTACAGCTGATCAGTGTAAAGACTATAAGGTACTTAAACACAGTGTGCTACAAGTTTACCAGATGACCCCAGAGTACTACAATGAAAGATTCAGAAATTTAAGAAAGATGAGAAGGAACATTCTTAGATTATGCTTACAAAGTAAGAAGGTGTTTCAAACGTTGGTAGAAGCTGATAAAGTTAAAACTTTTGATGAGTTAGAAGAGATACTTGTTCTTGAACAGTATCTTAAGGGAATTCCTGAACATTAAGAGGCTATTTAATAGAGAGAGATGTGAAGAAACTTGACAAAGCTGCTACACTGAGTGAAGATTACAATATAATCAGGTTTTAAGTCTTATCCAAATACAGGAACAAATTTAATGGGAAACCTACAAGTGATACTACCAAGAGTGCACAGGGTAATACAACTCAGCAAGCTAATGTGAAATCCTCATCCAGTTTTTTCAAGACAGTTACAGAAACCTAATGTTGTCTGTTTCAAGTGTGGAAGAGTAGACACTACAATCAAGAGTGTTTACCGGAATCAACAGCAGTCAAAGCCAGTTGGTCAAATAGTAAAGGTGACCAGGTGAAACAAACTATGAAGAGCAGTGTGGGACAGAATCAGACTCCAGAGAAGAATGAAACTAAACAAGCTGAATGTTTAGCAGCCAGTGGAAATGTAACCTCAAGCAATGAGTGGCTTAGCAGTGTGGAGGCTTTTAAGCCATATATCTATGAGGGTATGCTATCACTCAAGAAGGAAGTATGCAGGTACCAGTCAGATATTATGTGATACAGGGAGTAACATAGTGTGTAGTACGTGGTTCTCACCCTCAGTTGGAGAAGAGTCTCACAGGAGATTCAGTTATTTTGAAGGGTGTATGAGGAGAGGAAGTAACTCCTATATGCCACTTACACCTGTCATGTGAATTGGTGACAGGGAATGTTGATTTTGTCTGTAAAGGACTCACTGGCTGTGGAAGGTGTACATGTTCTGTTGGGGAATGTAGTTGGTTGTGTGCCATTTATTCCTTGTCCTGTAGTGACAGACAAACCATTGAGGATTAGCCCACCCTACAGTAGAGTTGGAGAAGAATAACCCCCACCTGTTCCTAGTTGTGTAACTACCAGAAGTATGAAGACGACTATGACTGCAAGTGAAGAAACTGAGGATTTACACACCCAAGAAAGATCAAGTGAAGGATCTTTGTGCTCAGAATAATTATTCCAGGGAAGTGAAGTTTCCCATAGTGCTGACCAAGAAGAGATTTCCCAAGAAGATGAAGAAGACGACGACGACGAGAAGAAGAACCTGATGTTCCAGAAGGGACTCCGAGTAGTCAAAGTGTTACTGAAGACAGTAGTGAAACTACAGTAGCTGAGTTAGCAGATATTGAGAAGTCAACCCTTGAAGTTGGTCCAAGTGACAAAAGAGAAGCTAATGGACTTGCAGAAGAAGGATGCATCGTTAATTGATTTGTTCTTCAGAGTTGTTGATTAAGAAGAGATGCAACAAACTCCTACTTGTTATTATCTGAAGGAAGGTTTCCTGATGAGAAAGTATAGACCTACAGATATACCAGAGATGCTGTATGGGGCAAATATCATCAAATTTTGATTCCATATCCATTGCGAAAGCAAGTGGTTGCAGTAGCTCATGAGTCTGGACATATGGGAATCAGGAAGACTGTGGAAAAGATCATGAATATTTTTTCTGGCCTGGACTTCACAAAGATGTTAGCAGGTTTTGTCATGAGTGTCCTACCTGCCAGATAGCTGGAAAACCAAATGAAACCATCAAGCAAAGCCCCCCTACACCTATAGAAGTTAGAGGAGAACCCTTTAGCAAAGTGATTATAGACATGGTTGGACCGCTGCCGAAGTCAAAGAAGGGAAATGAGTATTTGTTAACATTAATGTGTCCTGTGACAAGATATCCAGAGGCAATCCCTGTTAGAAACATATCTGCCAAGATAGTTGCTGAAAAACTTGTGGATTTTTTCTCAAAGTTTGGAATACCAGAAAATAGTACAAAGTGACAGAGGAACAAACTTTACTTCAAAGTTATTCCAGGATGTTATGAATTTGTTTAGGATTGAAACAATATTTATCCACTGCTATCATCCAGAGACTCAAGGTGCCTTGGAAAGGTTCCACCAGACATTGAAATGTATGCTGACAAAAATATTGTTCTGAGTCAGGAAGAGAATGGGATGTTGGTTTACCATTAATGTTGTTTGAAGTTAGGAATGCTTATCAAGAAAGCATGGGATGTTCACCTAATGAAATGACTTTTGGAAGAGAAGTGAGAGGACCATTGAAGATTCTTGCAGAAAACTTGGGAAGAAAAATCAAGAGAAAGCCAAGGAGAGTATGTGAAGAACTTAAGGAAAAGGTGAAAGAGATTAGAAAATTCTCTTTAGAAAACTTGAAAATGAGTCAAGAGAAAATGGAAAAAGGGATTTGATGCTAAGACTAAGCTAAGAAGTTTTAGTGTTGGTCAACAAGTGTTAGTGTTCTTACCTGTCAACAGATTTTCGCCTCACTAATAAATTTCAAGGTCATTACAAGATAATTCAGAAATTAAGTGATAGAACTTATGTGATTGAAACACCAGAAAGAAGAAGAGAACAAAGGAAGATACATGTGAACCTCTTGAAACCTTATTTCTCAGAAACTAAAACTGAAACTGTCAGTAACCGAAACAACTTTATCTACAGAAGACGATGATGGCTATGAATTGGAACTGCAAACAAGATGAATAATTCTTCAATTTTGGAAAATTTGGAGGATAAACTGAAACATCTGAGTGTTGAACAAGGTGTGAAGACTTAAGTGACGTAATTAGAAGTTTTCCAGAATTTTTTCAGATGTGCCTAGACGTACTGATCTGACCAAGCATGAAATCAAGATTCAAGAAGATAGAAAACCTTTCAAGCAAAGAGCCTATCACTTATCACCGTATCATCAAGATGTTTTGAAGAAAGAAGTTGAGTATTTGCTGCAACATGGATTAGCAGAGCCCAGTTCAAGCCACTTCAGTTCTCCATGTGTGTTAGTGAAGAAGCCGATGGTTCATTTAGGATGTGTACTGATTATAGGAAGCTGAATTCTATCATTGTGGCTGATAATTATCCTTTGCCTCTTATAGATCAGTTACTTGATAATATTGGGCAAGCCAAGTTTGTTTCAAAGATATGGACTTGTTGAAAGGAATATTATCAAATTCCCTTAGATGAGAATGCCAAATTGCTGTCAGCTTTTATTACTCCTTTTGGACTGTATCAGTATACTGTACTGCCATTTGGTCTGATGAATGCACCCGCAACATTTCAACGAGTGATGGATCAACTGCTAGGATCGATAGAAGGAGTAGTGTGTACCTGGATGACATCGTGATTTACTCTACAAAGTGGGAAGAACATCTGAAGATTCTGAGGAAAGTTTTCAAGAAACTTCAGGAAGCAGGATTAACAGTCAACCTAGAGGAAGAGTGAGTTTTTGGA
>NC_087202.1:140639845-140642345 GCF_015104395.2 Macrobrachium nipponense | reverse complement strand
ACACTCACTTATTTTTAATAGGAAAGTTTATAAGCAAATAGATGGCCATGGCCATGGGCTCCCTTTAGCCTTCTTCGCTATATTTGTGTCATTTAGAGGAACAGTCTTTAATCAGGCCCAGATAATTCTAACCCTAGATTTGACAGAAGACTATCAGATGATTACGTTTTTTACTTTTCCACCGAGGAACCTCACGCAGTTTTTTTAGAATTTTGTAAACTCTTTCATTCCAATATTACTTTTACCATGGACAAAGAATGTAATAGCCGCATTCCCTCTTTAGCATTTTTGGTCTCTCGCGTAAAAGGATATTTTATGACTGGCAATTTCCACGAAGAAAAACTTTTACCGGCCGGGTTAAACTTTTTAGTCACTGTCCCCTTTGCTTTCAAGTTAATTCATGTAAAACTCACAGTCATCGAGCCTTCCCTTGCTCCAAACTGGAATAACTGTCTCCATGGAAATTAGGTTTATAGAAACCTATTTTAAGAATACTTGCTATCCCCTGAACATGGTTCAGAAAATCCTTAAAGAATTTTTAGACAATATTTTTAAGCAAAAAATTGTAGTCGCCCAGTTCCCCCAAAAAGATAGTGTATGCTCCATTACCATTCACTAATTATTCTGGCCCACTCAAAACGTAAATTGAATGTTATTCTTGAGCCATCTATACCCTTATGTTGCGTTCAGATTTATTTTTAATACCCGATGACAATTGGAAAGACTGTTTCACTTTAAAGACCACCCTCCCGAGTTGAGCGTACTGGCACTATTTATAAGTTAATTGCCCAAAAGTATTTTGGGAATTAAGGGGATGTTCCAACGCCTACTTAAGGGTTGCGCATCGACCTTCATAAGGTATTAGCCATCGTACAGGTTACCTGTAAGCAAAAAAGAAAAATAGTGGCAATTAAACTTCATGCCACATCTGTCACCATCACATGCAGTACAGCGATTTTGAAAATAGCGGACAAACAAAAAAAACAACAATCCACTTCCCACCCCTTTTAGAGTCCTCCATATTAAACAACAATCACTCAACACTCAATAACCCCAAACCACTCTGTTCCTTTTTTCATTGCATAATGCTGTTTTTTTTTCCCTCCTTCTCGCCTCTCTCTCTCTCTCTCCTCTCTCTCTCTCTCTCTCTCTCTCTCTCTCTCCTTTTTACCCACATCACTCTGCCCATTTATCATTCGAAGTTTTCTAACTCGCACAGTGGTCATTTCAACTACGACATGAACAGTAGGTTCTCCAATATTTTGGCTAGTACAGTATCATTAACTTATTTGTTTTTACTCTGAATATTCATGTTTTATTTTTTTCGCTCTCCAGTATTATTCTGCGTTTTATGTAATCTCTTCTAACTTGTCATTGCTATTTTATGATTGCAGTTAACTTAGTTTATGTTTCTTTTACTTTGCGTGTGTATTTTATGTTCCTTTTTAATTTGCATTATGTGTTTTAAAGTATTTGTAGTGCTTTTAGATATGGTCAATCAGTATAATACTTACTGTTTTCTCTTTTTTGTCATCATTTTACAGATAAGAGACACTGATGATAGAAAAGCAATGTATCCCGAAAGCTCGGCTGTGCCGGTTTTTTATTTTAAGGAATAATAATGTTCTGATATTACCACGTCTTCTAGGCTATTCCGTTCCTCCTTAAATTGAAATTTTCTAGAAACGACAACATACCAGTTAGGTACTATAATCTAATCTATAGATATATCTATATCTATATCTATATCTATATATAATATATATATATATATATTATCTATATATATATATATCATATATATATGATATATATATATATATATTATACTATATATATATATGAAACATTACATACATACATACATGCTATATATAATTATTATATTAGATTATATATATATATTATATATAGATATTAGAGATATATATATTCCATCCTCTCCACCAGTTCATTCAGCCTTTTCTCCTCGACTTCGTAAACTAACTGGACACGTAGTAGAATCCCCACAATTATTATTATTATTATTATTATCTTATTATTATTATTATTATATTATTTATTATATTATTATTCAGAATTAGCAGTTCCTCTATTTCCTTCCATGGTCGTAATTATAATAGTAATGAGGTAGTTTTCTGATATGAGGGTCGTTGTGTGTCTGTGCTGCGAGGTATATTTGAAATGATGTGATCACTGAGGTCACCAACAGAGGACTTACTGCCACACCTCATCTGTTTTTGATATATACTCTTGAGACATCTTATGTCCCATATTTACCAGTGATCAGGGAGCACAGATGGAAGTGCTTGAAATAATGGTTTGTAACTTAAAAATCGTGTTTATGGGACTTTTATCTTCACACACACACACACACACACACACCCACACACACCACACACAACACATATAATATATATAGATATATATATATATAAATATATATATATATATCTAGTATATATATATATATATATATATTATATATATAATATTATCT
>NC_087202.1:140592345-140632345 GCF_015104395.2 Macrobrachium nipponense | reverse complement strand
GAGAGAGAATGACTAGGAGAGATGGATTTTTCATTTGACTTTTCAATAGAAGTTAGAATTCTAAGATAAGCTGCTAATTGCCGATCCTATGGCCCTATAACCATAAGAAAAAATGGTTTTCTTTATTTTGCTTTTAGCTACATATGTGAAGTGAACAGGAAGACACTCTCTCTCTCTCTCTCTCTTGCTATGAAAGGGAAGCGCTCTCTTCCTACTCTATATGTAACTCTCTTTATAGCACGAACTTGAGAACGCTCTTCCACTGCATATAGAAATTTCATAGAAATATCTCTCTCTCTCTCTCTCTCTCTCTCTCTCTCCTCTCTCTCTCTCTCTCTCATCCGCCCCAGATTATTATTTTCCTCATTTTCCAATGGTACTTCTCAAAGTAGACAGCAGAAATGTGATGAAATGGCGTAAAACTGAGGAAAAACACTGTATAAGTGGGATTTAACTTGCGGGGATGTCAGGATGCAGGAAAGCTTTCCCAATCAATCATTCATAACGTGAGAGAGGAGTGGCGGTGAACTTGTCAGCGTTATGTTTGTCTGATAGGTTGATGGGAAGGATAGACAGGTGCTTAATATGCAGGGAAGTTATCGGCAGTCATGATTACTATTCAACTTATCACGCGCACTTACAGCTGATATTACCACTCGCCAGTTGCATATAAAACGAAAAATATATTCTGAATTAATTACATTACTGTATGACTGCTAATCAAAAACTATTCAATATTAAATATGACGAAGTCATCACGTATGAAACAGAATACGCTTCTAAGTCAATCAAGTAAGCTTAGAGAAAAGTGAGTTAAATGACGAGACTTGTCACTCGATGAAAACATTGCCAGTGATGATTATTAGCGACTGATTCTCATAGTTTTATTCTGGGAATTGTTGCAGATCCTATGTTGTAGACACTTTTACACTGCCTTAACACTGCAATATAGTATAAGCACTAATAGTCACTGCAGACTCAGTCTCATAAAGGAGTCATAACAAAATAAAAAGGTTACAACGTGTGCGTCTTGGTCTGGGGAAATGAAGTTTTACACTCGGATGGTGAATGAATGACTTCTGATCCTGCGTTCAAGACTTAGGAGCAGCGACCGAATGCGTATGAGTTTTCAACCAGGAACCTTCTTCAGGGAAAGCGCCAGCAGTCTGCCTCTTCGTATGGGGCAATGGACCAATGAAATACTTCACTGGTGGGAGTTAGTCTGCGTTGTCACCATATCTGTAGGACGCAAATCTTTTGGGCGTCGCGTCAATAGGACAGGTACCTGTAATGAAACGTATTTTACGAGCAGAAAGGGGAAGCATGAGAGAGCCGTAGGGCAGACTCGTAGGAGCAGGATACGACGCGCTGGACGTTTACAAAATTACTCTTACTTCAGTGAAGCAGATAGTGCCCGCCTCTTCTTATAGAGAGCACTGGGCAATAGATATTCCCTCTGATTGATTAGGGAGTTTGGCTGATATCGCCATCTCTTGTAGGCATCAAGAGTCTCTGCTTGAGATCAAATGACAGGTACCTGAAATTTAAAATTTTATTTTCCGAGCAAATGGGGATGAAGAGGACCCAACAATGGTGGCAGAGCCATTTCCTGAGGAAGGGTTTGCTCCTAGCGAGAATCGATATCGGATTAAGGGCAGGCGTTATTAAGAGCACTTCAGGATATAGCTGCCCGGGCATGGGAGAAAGAGTCAAAAGGATTTTTTAATCACTGCTCTATTGTCCTCTGAAGGAGTACAGGAACGTTTGTTGTTGACCCACAGTACAGTGACAGATCGTTTGTAGTCTTTTAGTTACTTTACAGTTCAATTCATTTCTTATTTTTCTCCATGTATTTAATATATATTATATATATATATATATATATAATGTGCAAGGGTCTAATTGGCCCTGTCTAATAAAAGGACGAGTATTTACACCCTGACAACTTACCTATTTGACGACCAACGACCCGCTGGCAACTAACAAAAATCAAGTTATTACATTTAGGCTAAAACCAAAACTTGAGGACAAAAAATAGTCTTGATTCCACAAAAGAACCTAAATGAAAAAACAATGAAAGGGCAGTTCACAAAAAACGTGAAATACACTTTCTTTTTCCCAAAACATAAGAAGAAAATAGTCAGTCAGAGAAATCGTTGTATGTAGAAACATTCAAATCCATCGTAAGAGAAAACACACAATATCTAAATAAATAAAAAAAACTGTTTACACATAGATGACAATGCACTTAGGCGTCTCTTGGGGCTCATGCAAATTGGTGTAACAGTTTAACAGTCTAGTACCTTTGTGACGAATTTTCTGCACTGTCTTCCGTACCCTGTTTCACTTCATATGAGTCGATCTTTCTAGAAAAGCTGCTTTCCGTTCACAGCCCCTTATATTACACTTTGAGAAGCTATGGTGGCTCACGCACCACGAAAACGCACTAAATTGTTCCTGAAAAGTCATGGAACACGCCTGTTGAGGACAAAAAGAAACACACATGACGTCACGACAATATGACTTCTGGACCAACCAGGTCAACTTGCACAACCCGCGCCATCGACGATGAGATTGGTAATGTTATCTTTAACATTGTTTTGTCTCGTTGAAACTAACCCAAAAGTATTACAAATGTCTGGAAGCTTATCCATAACACTCCGCCACTGTGCTGGTTGCACATTCTAATCTTGTCGCGACAAAGTCCGTTGACACTAATTCTAATTTACTCTCTTTTCCAATCCAGTTTATATATATATATCTATATATATACATATATATATAATATATATATATATATATATGTATATATATATATATACTATATATAGATATATATATCTATATACATTTTTATTGTTTATATATATAGATAGATAGATAGATAGATAGACAGATACATAGTTAAGATGTTGGAAAACCATGGGTAAAATTTTCTATAAAAGTATAAAAAAAAATTCAGATTGGTACTTTTACTCTGAATAAGATGAGATACAGAGATGATATCTGAGTAGAAGTCCAAAGAGAGAAGAAAACAACAAAGGAGAAGGAGAGAGAGGGGAGGAGCGAGATTAAGCGATTTGAAATTCTAATGGATGCGCTCTTGACCGCAAATAATTGGGCAGGTATTAGGGTCACAGAGTGATGAAGATCCTTTTAAAATTGGTTCGAAACGCCTATCGGTTTTCCGTATCAAATCTTGTTATCTCAAGGCGTGTGTGCAGAGCATCACAGAAAAATCATCTGATGCAATATTTTCTTGTAGATTCGAATCGCGTCTTTTCACTTTTATATGTATATATATATATAGTATCTATATATATATATATATATATATAATACATGTATAGAATATATATATATATATATCTATATATATATATATATATATATTATAATTATAGATATTATAATTTCCTTTAAGGAATGGAAATTGGGATTAGGGCAATACCCATTCGTCTGTCATTTACAGTAATGAGGTTTTCACTGAGAAGTGAGGAAGAAGTTGTACTGGATGTTTTTAATTGACCACCGATGCAGTTCTCCGAAAGAACTTGACCCATTGCGACTACATAAATATTACTCTGAATAAAGGACGGCATCTGTTCTATTGGAAATAGCACCGCGAATGTCTACTAGGATATTTCCGAATGATGTTATTGGTCCGAATTTCAAGAAAAATGTTTCTATTATTTTGTAACAGTACATAGCATAGCACCAGATAAATTAAGGTTTGCCTGTCACTGGTTTTGTTTAATTTTCTATAAGGAAACTATTGAGATGCAATTTTGTTCTGTCCTTCCACACTCTTTCTGCCGTCTCAGACTTACAAGCTTCTGAGGCTTAGAGGGCTGCAAGATTGGTATGTAGATCGTCCACCCTCCAAATCATCAAACTACCCAATTTCAGCACTATAGCATGAGTAGTTTGATTTTATTCAGTGAAATTTAATCCTGATTGTGTTTCTGGCTCCGTTAATAGGTGCCTACAACACATGACACCACCGGCCGATGCTAGAGAGTTTCGTACAGCACTGTACGAGTACATATAAAATCAATTGCGCCGAAGAAACTATACACGAGGTAAAGGCCTCTCTTGTTAACTATGATGACGTAGGATTGCAAATAATTTCTGAGAAACTCTTCATGTAGCCAGAATATTTCTTAAAATTTCCGTGGAAGGATGGTAACTCAAAGCATAGAGATCAGCGAGGTTGCAGATATATCTGCCATAGGTTTAGGACGTCACTAACAATTATCCAAAAGCTTTGACGGCCAATACGAGGTTACTGTCGTTCAGTGGCAGGAAAGACTTTGACCTTCGACGGATGGTATCTGTTGACAATTTTCATAATTTGAATTTAAACAGAGAACTTTCACATCACATTGATCCATGATCCCCTTTCTGCTCCAGAAAGCAACTAGATTTGTGAACAGCAGCACCCATCACGCAGTCAATGTGTCTCTCTGTCGAAAATCTCTGCTGAGAGGTTCTTTATTCCTCTCACTGTTGGACTGAGCGAAAAATAAATTCTTGACTACCCTAATGCAATTCCTCTTTTATTGAATAATGACATACATTTTTATAATCAATTAATCAATCTATTTATTTATTTGTCAATTGCTTTTTTATATAACTGATATCCATTTACGGTATTCGTCTGTTACTTCTTTGGAATGAACACCATAATATTCTTTGGAAGCTGGAATTTGAAGTCTGGCTCTCTCCATACGAGCAGGGTTCATTTTCTGAATAGTGATGATAATAATAACATAATAGTAATATGATAATGAAATTCGTACAGTGAAATATTGTTGTTCATTTTTGTTTCCGAGGAGCGGGTGGTTACAGATACCATAAGGGTCGCTCTCAGTGAGCATTGATGAGGTCCATATTATGGACGTCTTTCCTTTCTTTTAAGATGCAATTTATAATTTTGTTTTTACCTCCATATTTCTGGCTCATTTCCAAGATTAGTGTTTCTGTTTTTCTCTTTCTCTCCCACACTCGGATTGCATTTCATTAACCGCTGTGTTTCGAATTTATATATCATAAATGAATTTCCACTGTAGCTTTATTCACCCTCATTCAAGTGCTAAGACGAATGCTACCTCGGAATTTCTCTCAAACCAAATAAGTTGCGCTTTTCACTCTCTCAAGAAAATCATTTGAAATTAACTGTATTAACTCTGCTATTGTGATGCAGGTGAACGGCCTCTCCTGTTTGGATATCGCTCTCGAAGAACTTTGTCCTTTGCATAGTTAGTAGAAAAGAATACAACGAGCGAACTCCTCCGAGGGTCAGGCGTTGGTGTCGTGCAAGAGAAGCCGTATGTTCGTGTGAGCCTCTTTTCGATGATGATCAATATTCTTCTCTTGTCACCGTTCTGACCTGATTAAGGGTTCCTTCTTCCTTGCGGGTCTCAGGGTGACTATCAACAAAGAGGTTTCAACATAGTGGTATTTATGGCAAAGTTTAGAAAGCCAGGTTTTAATTCCTTTCTTCACATCCGGAGGGGGTAGTGCCGTCACGGCACCTTCACGCGGTACACTCTTGGCATGACCTGTGTTGTTCCCTGCCAGCATCCCTTTGGCTCCTATCTGCAAACCCCCTTTCATTCCTTTTACTGTACTTTCGTTTATTTACTCTTCTTCACCTTGCTATTCACCTCTCCTGAGAATTGTTTCAAATGGTATTGCGACGTTTTTCTCCTGTTGCATCTTGCAGCCTTTTTATTGTCAATTTCCGTTTCAGCGCTGAATGACTCACAGGTCCCAGCATTAGGCATTTGGCCTAAATTCCGTATTTCATCTATTCCATTTCATTACTGTTTTCGTCAACTAAGTCCTCATTTCTGTGTGTTCGAAGAAGTGTCTGCTATTCAGATCCAAAATATACAGACAGTATTATGTTTCTTCTTGCCTGGTTTTTTTCTCTCAATATATATTGCACCAGCGCTTTTATTTCACGTTTTACAAGAAAATCTTATCCCCCCAGGAATCGACCGAAGGATGGGTAGACCCCCCCCCCCCCACCCCCCCCCCCCCCTCCCCGCCTGACCCCCCATAACCAGCAAGGGAGGGACGCTCCTTCCCGCTCCCGCAGTGAGACGCCTCAGAGGACTGACGTACATCTAGCTAAATAACCCCGAACCCCGCCCCACCCCCCACCCCCACCCCCGCCCCACCAACCTCGTTCCCTGCGTATTGCAACAGAAAAGAAAAAGCGACCAGTCAGCTGTGCGAAGCTTCCCCCATTTCTTCAGTAGATCGTATTTCTCTCTTCCACTGGCGACCTTTTACTGGAAGACCTAAAAGGAACCCGAAGAAGGTATCATTGAAAGATGACACTGATTATTTCTCCGTAGTTGCCGTCAGTTCACCTCATGGGGTGCACTGTATGCATTACTTAACATTCTTTGCAGCGTCCCTTCAGTCCTTAGTTGCAACCCCTTTCATTACTTTTACTGTATCTCCATTCATATTCTGTGTCTCCTATCTTACTTTCCGCCCTGTTCTAACAAGTGATTCATAGTGCAACTGCTTTGAGATTTTCCTCTGTTGCACCTTTCTGCCTCTTTATTGGTCAGTTTCCGGTTTCAGCGCTGAATGACCTCATAGGTGCCAGCGCTTGGGTTTTTGGCCAAGTTTCTATATTCTGTCTATCTTCTGTTCAAGGTACGAAAGTCTCGAAGAAAATTATTCGCTGTCTAGACGAGAGGAAGGAAATCCTGGAAGGTTAGATGGAGGATAATGATGTCAGCGGCGAAAGTGAAGTTTAGCAAGATGTTTCCTCGGTGGTGGAGTTCCATTTCGGGAAACGAATCCATTATGGGGTAATGGAGCCTTTAATATCATATTCCATGACTGGTTAAGCACGAGCCACAACGCTCATCTTACTTTCCAAAAACTCGAGACTGCGATTATTGTTAGTAGGAGCCTCTGGATCAAGAATTCTTGAATTACTTGCGTTTCTAAATAAAGAGTTACACGAGGCTATAATAATGTTTAAGACACATTTCTTGAAATAAATTTCTCTCTCTCTCTCTCTCTCTCTCTCTCTCTCTCAAACAATATGTACTTCAACCGTTTTTGAGATTTTCCTTTATATTACACGATAGCTACTTTTGGTGTCTGCTCAGAATTTTACTCTTGTGGAATAAAGGTTCAGATGAATTCAGTTATTGTTTAGTATGACCAGAGTTGGTGCCCTCTTCTCATTTCCTGATAGCTGTCGAGATGAGAGGTTGTAGAAATTGGATTCATCTCCTATTTCTTTCCATTTCTAACGGTTGATTATTTAGTGATTCCCTTTTTCTTTCGTGCGTGGACTCTATTTCCACTCTTGCTCTACTAAGACGATTATATATCCAGGTCAAGAGGGGGCGATGCCACTCTTGGGTATGTCTCTATAGGAACAATTATGATATTGTTACCGATCAGAGAAACAGTGCAATAGTAAACATGTTAGAGAATGTTTTTATCCAATTAAGTGGTCTAAAGCAAGAATCTTGTTCATCGAGAGAAATCTAATAGAAAGAGCATGTATTCGATATAGCGAAAATTACAAGTTTAATGGTAGCGTAAGTTTATTCGAGATAGGGTTGCTCTTTCTACATATGAAAAATCAGTACAAATTCTGTAATATATTGACTTAAGTATTCACTCAATTACTTATTTGGCCTCATTAAACTGTTAAAATTTTCTTTTGGACGAACTATGTATACTAGACAATATAGGTTTTAACAGTTGTAAGTACCATCGACCATTTTTATTTATTGGCTTTGTGTAAGTCTCGAAGTCAAATGTAAACATATGTACGGTAGAGTTTTCTTGCACTGATTAGTCAATCAAGTTCCTATTCCCAAACTGTAATAGAGTACTGCGACCTTCCCTGAAAACAGCCGGACGCTAAATCTTAAAAGCTAGCCATAGAATCTTCTTGAAAATAATCTCAATTTCATTTTGTTTCCCCCACTAATGTTACCTGTGTGTTTTGTTACCAACCAAACTTAACCTAGGGGCATGGCTAAAAATACCGGGCTGGTGCAATACTAATATATACCTCGGGAATTTGCTCCCCCGAAAGAAGCCTGATGTGGGATAAATTAAGAACTCTGTCTCCTTTTTCTTCTGTGGTTTCCTCTTCTTTTTCATTGTGGAGTAGCCATTTGTGCACTGTTGGCCATCCGGTTGTAAAACCTTAACTATTTAGTTTTCCCCGATTTGTGGGATTGACTATTTGCACGTTTCTGCGTTGGAGAGAGAGAGAGAGAGAGAGAGAGAGAGAGAGAGAGAGAGAGAGAATTTCACAGGTTAGGAAACTCAAAATATTATCAAGAAGAAGGGATGGAGACTCCAGGACGACATAAAATGTAGTAAGGACCACGAGGCTTTACATAATCCGCTCTGCTCCAGCTGGTTGGTTTACCTTGTTTCTTAAATGAGATTTGATGTCGAGTAGAGAAAAAGCGAAACAATATTTTACCCGTTTCTTGATTCTTTTCCATCTTGTAACTCCACTTTGAGAACCTTTATGTGCCAAGGGAAGAATGGAAAAGAAAACTGAAATCAAGAGAAAGGCACGTACAGTGATAATGTTCTATCATCCTTTAATTCATCTTTATTTTTACTACATGATTCCAAAAATGCGTCGCATTATTTCGGTTGATTTAGCGCTGAATTATAAATGACTGTCAGTTCCACGTAGGTCAAACCACGATTAGTTCATCATAACATTTTGACATTATACTCCCTTCCTAATCATTATCCCGACCAAATATGACCCTAACGAGGGGCTGACGTAAAACAAGACAAATGATTAATTCATTCTAGGTCCTGCAGTTCGAGAGTATGAAGAATTGCTCATTAAACTTGATTCTAGAATTTTCAAATCTCACACTATATGAAATATGTATCAAATACCCTTTTTCAGATTTATGACAGCATTTTTCTAATAAGTCGGTCTCTGTAGGAGATAGTGTCGTCAGTGCACCTGACTGTAGGCATTATTTGAGGTTTTGTGCAACGTCCCTTCAGCCCCAAGCTGCAACTTTTTATTCCTTTCACTGTACCTCTGTTCATATTCTCTTCCGTCTTACTTCCACCCTCTTCTAGCAATTTGATAATAGTGCAACTGCTAAGTTTTCCTCCTATTACACTTTTCAAAACTGTTTAATAACAGTTTCAGGTTCAGCGCTGAATGACCTCATAGGTCACAGTGCATAGTCTTTCATCTAAAATTTCACCCCCCCCCCCCCCCCACCTTGATGTGGTACCATCTTGGCGTGGTGAGGGGGTTCTTAATCACGAGGAACTTGTTCCCGTGTTTGAGTCGGAGATTCCCAGACGTCATTATATTTGATTAATTTTTGTGGAATTTTCCATCTTTGCAAAAGTTTTATTGGGCCTGATAAATAAAAAAAGGTTTATGTTCTAGTGGCTTACTCGTTCTCTAATCTGGGCAACAGCTCGCGTTAGTCAACTAGATCAGTTTCAATTTATATTCAACAGTAATTCAATGTCCCTTTGCCCTGTTTTTAATTGGAAACGTTTTCCAGTTCTATTTGTCTTTCTTTGCGAAAGAGAATCATTTTGTTCTCTACCGAAAAACAAATGTGTCTGTCTCAGTCAGTTATTTAAGTTCTATTTTAGTGTATGATATGTTAATTTTTGAAGAAATGTGGCACCGTTGTTTAATGGTTTGGTCACATATTCGGTGGTGACAAAGTGGTTTTGCCTCTGGCACATCCAGAGATACCTCCACAATAAGTGGAAACTTTGAATTTTGGCAAAATGGTCACTCTTTCCATAAATATTCTATGCTAAAATTCTTCAATCTTTAACACAACGCGAACCACCTTTTCCAGACCTTTTTAGGCTCCTTCATAGACCTTTTCTAACCCCCAACAAGAACGAGAACAAAGTAGTTTTCAGGCTTACTCCCGAGTAAGCGATAACCTCGGCATGAAAAGCGAAGCCAAATGCTTTTCCTCAAAAACTGTCTTTTCTCACTCTGACCCTTTGCTTTTTTTGACGGCGAGTCTTAAGCCCTGTGGAAAGTTGCGTACTGAAATTCGTGCTTTCTTAGTGGCTTGGAGGGAACCATCAGACACTGACCACCAGGCAGGAAGAATAAAAAGTGCATAAGTAGGATAATTTATATATATATATATATATATATATATATATATATATATATATATATATATATATATATTAATTATTGAAAAAATTATGGACTTTGGATGAACTGTGACAGACAACCCCCCCAAAAAAATAAAAAATAATGATAATAATCGTGCGAAATTATAAAACCTTGAGAATATTCATACAAGGTGTACAAAATTCCTTGATTTTGTTTTAAAATACTGGCAAAAGTGTTTTATAAAAGCTTTACCATGTAATTCCTCTATATTTTTAAAATTCTAAAAGGCATTTCATCACGGTCATTTTTGCCGCTGCGTGTAAGGGACATCGCGATGTATATTACTGAACTATAATATGAAGATATCTGAAATGCAACTGTAAATTGACAACATAGCAAAATAATCTCAAGATATACACTCGTGTACAAATAACATTGTTTCTCGTAAAGTTATGCTTTCAAATTGACTGAGTATATGATCAGTATTTTAGAGAATTCAGGAGACGGAATACTCAACATACCTCGGAATTCTAACTGACATCATGATTATTTCATATAAGGAAGAATGTCAAAATTGGAGCGAATGGAATATTTAATTGACGTTACTCAAGTGCCACGTGTTTCTGGAAAATGACATCCGGCATCGTCTGCTCCTGGAAAGAGTAGATTCTACGTTGCTTTTCCTCCTGTTATCTCTGACCATTGCAAGGCTGGAGGACTTGAAACTCTCGCCTTTACTGTTTGTATTGAAGTCCCAACCCCAATGCGACATGGTTCACTACTGAAGTACAATTGCAGCCTTTTTAGGAATGAGTGAGATTGAGCCTTCTCCTTTTTATGAGATATTTCATACGTGATATCGTTAGGGACGCTGAAAGCGGATGTGCATTGCAGAAAATTGTAATCCCGTCTACTATTTTTCTGGGTAAACAAACTAGTCCCATTCAGGGTTGCCAGATTTTCAAGGCTAAAAGTTGCCAATGATTGCTAGAAAAGTTGCCAAAAGTTGCCAACCTCCCTTTTCCACTAATAACCCTTGATTAATTTAGCCAAAAAACATCCTTCCTTAATGCATTTTCTCTAGTTACCTGTGCATTTGCCATAAAATGAGAGAAACTTGAATTTCACAAGGTATCATAAATCGTTGTGTTGAAACTTTGTACTGATACAATAGTTAGTTTTCGATTTGCATTTATTATCTCAGTAAGGGGTGTCATTTAGGTGGGGGGGGGACTGTCCCCCCCCCCCTTCACGCCCCCAAGCCCCAATAAGTAACAACAGCTGATTTTCCATTATTCCTGCCAAAATTCAAATGTGTTATCACATTAAGTTTACCTATCTATCTATTAGCTACCAGTGAGGATGAGATAAATAAACAGTAGTGGGAGTCTATGGATTTTGTTGAAATACCTTTTGTGTCAATGACAGGGCTTAGGCCTACACGTCAAATT
Source organism: Macrobrachium nipponense (assembly GCF_015104395.2). NCBI lineage: Eukaryota > Metazoa > Arthropoda > Malacostraca > Decapoda > Palaemonidae > Macrobrachium > Macrobrachium nipponense. Next base: position 140,620,747 of record NC_087202.1, on the reverse strand, counting down.
CTTATATTTTGAGGCAATGACAGGGCTTAGGCCTACACGTCAAATTCTTATATTTTGAGGCAATGACAGGGCATAAGCCTACACATCAAATTCTTATATTTTGAGAAAATGACAGGGCATAAGCCTACACGTGAAATTCACATATTTTGAGCCAATGATAGGGCATAACCCTACACGCCAAATTCATATATTTTGAGGCAATGACGGGATAGGCCTACACATCAAATTCTTATATTTTGAGGCAATGTCAAGGCATAGACCTACACATAAAATTCTTATATTTTGAGACAATGTCAAGGCATAGACCTATACATAAAATTCTTATATATTGAGATAATGACAGGGCATGGGCCTACACGTCAATTTCTTATTGCAAATGGTTTTCTAACCGTATCTGTTGGAAATAGGGTAGTCTATCTTGTTATTAATATAGTAGTTTCAAGTTGAAACTTTCAACTCCACGATATATAATGTATAAGTATACAGTGGAATGTATACTTATAAGCAAGATTACATACACACATATGCGTGGATGGCCAATCTTAGGACTGTCTCAGCCTTACACCAACTATCAAACTGCTTTCAATGAACTATACTGAAAATATATTACTAAAGGGATAAAATTATATTGTTGTGGACGAGTAAATATAAGGCGCCTGTAGTGTTCTAATAGAGAATGAAGGCTATGGTAGGAAGGCATCATAAGATTAGAATTATAAAAATGTATGACAGCTGAAAGTTTGTAGAGATGATCCAAAACAGTCTGCGACTGCGAGTAGCCCATGATTCATTTGGTTTTGGGGCATTCTTATTGAGTCAGTCTCTCTCTCTCTCTCTCTCTCTCTCTCTCTCTCTCTCTCTCTCTCTTTGTTGTTAGGAGAATATTCTAGCGCAGACAATATTCATAAAGATCTCGATTACTTTTGATTGAAGCATTACTAAATTTCAGTTAAGAGTAGGCGGATAATCTTTTGCGCCAATATTTTATGAATACGCCTAGGTGTTTATTCTGCAATGTTTAGGATACCATATGAAAAATTTTGGAAGACACTACAAGCACTATAACAGCAGCAACAAAAACAAGAATAAACACAAGAACCAAAATAAAACAGTTGAATATAAGATAGGCCTATAATTCAAACGTCATAAGATGCGTAAACCGACAAAAAGGCATACTCCCTTATCGGTCTACGTAAATTTTTATGATCGTGTTATCGAGAAAGGAGATACTATACACACAGACACAACAATAAATCGTACTAATATCACTTATAACTCTATGAAATCAAGCAAAATATCACAGCAACTCTCCAACACAACACAACAAACGTGGCTGTGGCGGCAAAAACGTCGTTCTTAACTTCTTGATTACTCAGGTCAGAGTGGAGGTTTGACCTTTGTATTGGCAAAGAAATTAATTTCAAAACTATTCTGGCTGTGATGGTAAGTCGGCAAGCATAATTGTGGACTTTGCAGTAGAAATTTTGCAACAATCGTTCAGAAAGCAACAATATATTGTTGATAACCGAAAAGTTGCCAACAACAAGTTGCCAATTTCGGTAGTAGTTGCCAACCACAAAATTCTGTTGCCAACCACCTCAGAAAGTTGCCAACTTTCATGATTTTGGCACCAAAGTTGCCAACTTGGCAACCCTGGTCCCATTCCGTGTTTTAAAAAAGAAGAAATATCTATTCTAAAACGACCCAGTTTGAAAGTATTCCTTGAAAGGATACCATCTGCATCCTTTCATTTTTACTGAAAACATCTCAAAACTTTGATGAAGACTTCTTTGTAGTCTTTCAGATACGGAAGAAATCAAAGGTTGTTTTCCCGGTGCCCATAATAAACTCGCAGGAAAAGGTCATAATTTTGGCTACGGAAAAAGACGCAGGAAAAGTCACATTAGTTTATGGTGCCCGGTAATTAAGTCGCAGGGGAAAATTCATATTATTTGTTGGGGGCCGTAATATTTATGATATTTAAACTCTTTTGTTCATGTTTTTGCGGACATTCCCAACGGGCTTGTACTAAGTACGCCCCAAAGTAGGATACATGTCGTGTAAAAAAAAAAAAAAAAAATCCTCAACAGGCTTCTACCAAACACCGCAAATGTGGATACATGGATACATACCTGATTAAAATACCCTTGGGGATCACTATCTAGGAGAGATTGAAGTTAATTTTTTTCATACGATTTTTTATTTTTTTGATTTATTTACTCTCCTTGATTCGTTTTTCCCTCGTAGCTCCGCAACGTTCCCATAGAAGGGCTGTATATAGGGAACTTTTTTTTTTTTATGAGGTCGTTAGATAACGCCCAGGTATTTACAAAGTGATGTATTTTTACACCTTCGGTTTCTATAAGCCGAAGGAATGACGTGTAGCAGGATAATATTCGAACTTTATTTAGTAGATCCTTTAATATGGAAATTTGAATTCCATGCTGATAAAATTATTCACAAAACTTTCACTTAGTGTCGTATAAAAATGCTACTTGTATAGGAAGCTCTCTCTCTTCTCTCTCTCTCTCTCTCTCTCTCTCTCAATATCGCATATGCGCCCCTTTAAAGATGATTCAATTATTCCAAAACTAGATAATTCCGAAGGATAAATCCCGTAGGCAAGTCATGTAGATTAATGTATCTACAGAGACCACCACCTTTTATTTCCCGGATAAGCACAGTCTGTAACCTGACTTCCCCTTTCACGCTGAAGGACCAACCGAGGTCGACTACCCTATTCTGGCGCGTAATTATAGGCAACCAATCAGTGGTCTAATAGATTTCTGTCAGACGACCGTCCCCAAACAGGAGAGCAGCCATTCTCGAATAGATTTCTGTCACTGATCTCTACGTAAGTTGTACGTTTATCTAAGAATTCTTTGTAAAGGAGCTAACACCTATGACCGTTTTGACATTGTTTCTTAGGGAGAGGTAGATATGAAGCGATCCTTAGGTACGCGACACATTTGCACAGTAATAATTGTTAAAGGAAAATAGAAATTGGGGTATAGCTAAATCAGCGCTTTAGCCAGAAAAGTGTTCGAAAAATGCCCGTAGTTTCCTCCACATGAATAACGAAACGGATTAAATAACGACAGCATATTGATGAGGAGCCGCTTTAGTCATTGAATCAGTCTCAAAAGTGCGTTTTGCCTTTCCCGTGGGTCTTTCGTTGCTATGGCCTCGCCTCTCATAGTGGGTGGGAACTATGTCATGACTATTTTTTCTATGTCAAAAATGGACAAACCCACTTTTTTGGTGGATGCTTGGGCATTAAACTTTACAAAAAAAATATCGTGTCTATTTTTCCCAAGTGGTTTCGTCCATTTTTTATGATGTTCATCTCAAACTTATTATCAAAATGTTCGCATAATTAAAAGCTCCAGATCTTCTTGAAACTTTGAATTTCTTCTTCAATATGAATTCTTTTTCTGATCCAAAATATAAAGGCTTAACTTGTAGTCATCCGTCCCTATCCAGGATATTTTCTGAATGTTTGTCATTAGTTCCCTTTTCTGACAAAGTTGAACAGATGGCAATGTTTTTGATAAATGATCTTCAATCATCCACTGTGTGTATGAATCTTCATGGCACAATGGGTCTCTCTCTCTCTCTCTCTCTCTCTCTCTCTCCCTACAGCCAATGTATCGATTATTACATTTATTTCATGGAAACCAGTAAACATGTTTATTGGTTGCTTCCTTTAGTGCCGTGGGTTTCTGAGAGTCACGAACTTTCTTCTTCCACATTTTGGAGAGGCTTGTTACTGGGTTCTGGGTCAGGTCAACGCACTTTTCCAGCCACAGTAGTTTTTTTTTATTTTCTCAGGATAAGGAAAAGTGTTCGATATCCCTTTCTCTCCTCTTTATGGAAATCATCTCCATGACATAATCCTTTATGATCGCCGTGCGCAATTACTCTGACAATCGATGTCGCATCAACAAAGATTTCTTCCTTTTGAAAAAGAGTCCTTCTTCAGAAACGACGGAAATTGAGATGATAACCAAATGAGCAACGGGACAGAAATGTGGCACCTGGTTAGACGCGGTTTCCGAAAGACTGCGTTTCCTGTATCATGTGGAATTTGATTTCACCCCTAATGAATAACGATGCGAATGAAATAGGTCGTGAATACAGTATATAGCTCGGAAGTGAATTTCAGAGCAACTTAGCGATGGTTCAGTGAATGTATGTTTACTTGTGATGGTGATTTTTGCACTAATGATAAATAAACTCCGATTTCTACCAGCAATGCAGGAAACAATATCGATGCCCATTCTTACTAAGTCGGTTATAAGAGTTGGGGAGGGAAATGAAAATATTGGTGAATATCAGTTTAAATAGCAAATGTTTCCAGTGAAGAGGAAACAAAAGCCAGACTGTGATACCACAGGAAGAAGTCATAAAAATGTACAGAATTGCTAGCTAGCATGATGATGCCATATGTACGGAAAGGAAAAGGCAAACGTGAACCCAGAATTATTTCTCTCTCTCTCTCTCTCTCTCTCTCTCTCTCTCTCTCTCTCTCTGAGAGAGACAAAGGGGTGGTAAAGAAAGGTAATAGATATTATGCATGTGATCTCTGTGATTTTATTTTGTTTTTTATCTTTAGTATGTCGTATAAGAAAAAGTTGCACAGAAGGTTCAGTCTTGGTAAAGTACGCTCCTTATTAACAGGAGATGAAGTACCGGTGAGATGCCAAAGTAACTTAGAATGGATATATTGAAAATGGTGGATCAGTATTTCAAACATATCTCCCCGAGATTTTATACCCTTTTGCACCGCGTTCTGTCCGTTTTCCGAACCATCTCATTACTATTTATTTCATCATTTCACTCGTCCTATTTTTATCTAAAAATGCATTTCATCTGAACTGCTTTAAACTTGTTCTTCTTTATTGGAGAACTTGTTTGACATTCCTTTCACTCATTGTAGCTTTTAATTCCTGGACTCCTATTCTGTGATCCTCATTCTCTCGTCTTGGCTTCTTTCATATACTTCCCTTTTGGCTGCATAAGTTCAGATTGTGGTGTATTCTGCAGAGGAATTCTAAATGAATCCTCATTTGATGAGTATTCAGAGATTTAGGAAGGAATGATTTGCAATTCCAAGTAGAGTGCTGAGAGACGTGACGATATTAAAGAGTGCATACATCAAGGTTTTCTAAAGAATAATAAATTTATTCTTTAGAAAACTGTGTTTAATGTATCTCCGATCATAAACTTAAATTATGTTATTTCTTTCGGGAGCATTATTTTTCTCTCCAATTCTTGATATTTATTCAGTGTAATTTCTAGCAGTATTCTAATTTCCACGAAGTATATTTTCGTCATAGTTCTGTTCAAATAAACATATCATCTCAGAGCTCGTCAAAATTTAAGCCAAGTTGTTTTGCATAAAACAATCGCTTTTTAAAAAGGTTTTCACTTTTTTTTTTTTTTTAACAGACAAACGCCTAAATAATTATGCGTTTACTCTCATTGAAAACATCTGTGTGTTTATATAACTAGCCTGAAAATATACAACCCTAAAAAATATTGTTGAGCCTTCTTTGAACATAGAGAATCTGCACATAGATAAATAGGAAATTATTTTTTCAGTCTCTTGTTGTTCTAAGTTCTTGCTAACAAAAGGCAGATTAAGCTGGTTATACTTTTTCGTGGAAGAAAGAAGAATTACAGAACAGAGAGGCAGGAAAACCCGAAAATCAGTTTACATAAGAGACGGGATAAATGAAATTACTTTTTAGTCCCCATTTGCTTCCCCAGACTCTCCTTGTTGGTCTCTTCGAAATCTCCAGCATCGTCCTGGAAGTGGAATTGTTGTTTGACTTCCCTGTCTCAACCGGAGCTTTGGTTGTTTTCTTTTCCCTTTCGGTACCCGAGGATTTTTGTTTTTATTCATATTTTTTACTAGAGATTTACTCGTAACATTTCCGGTATCTTGAGTGTTTTTGTAACTTTTCTTATTAGTTTAATTCCTGATATATTCCTTTTAAGCAAAAAGGTCAGTGCGATGCTTCCTTTGTGCAACTGGAATAGTCAGTGAAACGTAACGCATTCAAGTATGCATTTCAACTACTTAAACAATTTTGATTTAGTAGCACACTCATTTACCCCACAAGCAGGTTCGGATTTCATGGCAGGCAGAGCAATTTAGGGAAGTCCTTTTTTATTCTACTCCGGGTCTACTAGTATTCATATCCTCATGTGCTTGCTGGATGTCTTAAGGGGAGCTCTACTTTGAGAAATTCCGGACAGATAAATAAGGTGTATAGACAAACACATGTCTATCCATCTATCTATATATCTATCTATGTACCTAGAAAGTTTCAAAGGTTTGATGTGTAATAAGTATTTTACCCTAAGTCAGCGGAGCACCTTGAACCGGCCTGTGGACATCTTGGTGTGAAGAAATGACACATTCAGTGAGTATAGACCTCTGTGCAGAGGCAAATGACAGCCACATCTTTTCTGTTGTAGAATCCCAGGAAAAGAAAAACATTCTCGCCATTTGGCGTGTTAGGAAGGCCAGTAAATGGCCCAGGGCAGGGGGATGCATCTCCATACCCTGAATCAGAAACGTAAAAGGACAATACGTCGGGACTCCTGAATGTGAGGGCAGCGAAGATCACGTGTAGGATGACAGGAGGAAGGATACGATGGTCAGGAAGATGGTGAATGAGGAAAGGATGACTGCAACATGAAATGACGAAAGAAAGTGAGCAAGGGCTCTAGGATGCTTAAGTCTCTTAATGTGCAAATTTGAAGGCTTTTTGAACGTTGAAGATGAACGACAAACATGGGGATATTCTGCAGTGTGTTTTCAATTTCGATGCTCACACAACGTTTATAAAAAGTCCACATTTTTATCGATGTAATAGCAGGAATGGTCAAGGATAACAAAACTTTCTATAGTACAGGGTGCATTACATTATTGACCTTAACATATGTTTAATGCTGTGCTGATCTCCTTTTGAAATTGATCTCATATAAGTCTTTAGCCCAAATTTTTGAACAGTCACCCTGGAAAAAAGTGTGTGTGTGATGAGAGAGAGAGAGAGAGAGAGAGAGAGATAACCGCTTTCTAAGTAAGACAGAGTTTCAATCAAAAAAATTTTTATTTTTGCGTTTGTAAAAATCATTTAAATTAAAAATACTCATTTAATTTCAATTAAAATTTTATTTACTTATTTGAATAAATAACTCAAAATAATGGTGTCAACAGAGGAAATATTTGTATTACCTTTTACACAAGGAAGGGCATCTTAGAATGTAAGAAGGAGCGACATCTTGAAAAGCAAAGAAAATTAGACAGATGTGGAGTTGCCAGCAGATGGCTTCTGAGTGATGATGTTCCTTATGGACCTTTGGTATCTTTCCTTCGGAATTCTGAGGAATCTTTGTTGTGTCTTGGTACGACTTTTTATGTCTCTGAAGCATCGAAAGCGTCTGACTGCTTTGTCATTTATATATGCAAAAGGAACAAGCAACTAAGTAATGATCTTTTCATTTCTGGGCTGGAAAACGTTACCTTGGTTTCCTCTTAACTGCAGATGCCTGGTCCCTCTCTTTACTATTGATAATACTACTCGCCTCTCCTATGAAATTCTGCAGCGTTTAAACACGTTGATTTGTTTTTCATTCTTACATAAGCTCAGCAGTTCCAGTAACATTTATCATCCAGGACCACCCTTGGATTAGTATTTAAAATTCACCTCGTGAGGTAACAAGTAGTTATATTACTATATACAATACATGACATATCCTTTTTTCAGTAATTGCTTATTATGAGTCTTTTCGGCAGCAATATTTTCATTGAAGTTTCTTTCCTAACGAAGTTTAGCGAGCTCTCGGTCTCTAACTTCTTTCTGGAAGTTTTAATTAATTTATAGCGTTCTGCTTGAGGTGATTATCCATTTTATTTATTAGGAAGGATCCGTAGAACAAACTTTCAAACTTACTCTCTCTAGCACATATTGGGAAGAAATATGCCACTAACATCTTTTTGCATAGAAGCAATCTAGAGAGGGTAGTGTACAAAAGTGATTTAAAACCTATTAATTCCTAGTGTTTAGAAAGGAGCAAGAGTAGGTTATCAAGCATATCATAAAATAAAACCAACTATAGTGTTTTGTTACGCTTATTTTCTTAAAATTTTTATTAAAAGATTTGATACAAGCTTCTCGCAATGGCGATTAAGGTGATTGGAAAAGATTTCCTATCTATTCAAAAGTTCTTATTTAAATAATTCTTTATATTTCTCGTTTTATGGAATGTTAACCATGTCATTGGAATCATCGACTCAAATATACCATATGACATTCATCATTATTTTCCTTCAAAGGAAAGCACCTCTAACTTTCTTGGATATTCTGGTTTTCTCAGCATTTTCTGCCGTAAAATTCTACTTAAGAAAGTTTTCACAATTTGTTTCTCATTAATGCATTAGTCGTTACATTCGTATTGCATGTCATAGAGAGTAAAACTGATAGAACATCCTAAAGACTTCATTCAAGTAAATGCAAAAGTCTTTTTTTTATTGTTAATTTCTTGAAACGCACTGCAGTAAAGCTGGTAATCTCATCCTTGAATCTTACAGAGTTTACGAAAAGGAAAATAATTTAAAATGAACTTCGTGGGCCACAATTCAGGATGGAAATTCAGGAAGATTTCAGATGAGCCTAAAGATAGACACTATGATTAAAAAGAAAGAGGGATCATCCCCGGACTTTAATTAACTTTTCCAATAAGACCATGAGCTTTGGCGAACCACTTTTTCGAGAAGTAATTATGACTTCCAAAGTATAATTGTTTTTTGGTTCTTTTCTTTCTGCCTCCCCCTGATCTCAACCCCTTGATGAAGGGGGTTGGGGAGGGCTTAGGGGTTGGACAGCAAGATAAAGCGATCTTTAAATAATGAGTTGCCATAACCCTTTAGTAATGCCTAAAGTGTACCGCATGAGGTACACTGACGGCACAACACTTCTAAAGGAATGAGATTGATAAATATCACGTCCCTGAAAACAATGCGAAAGCCATGTGCATCTGCGTTAATGGCCCCCATACACTGAACGATTGTCTGTATCGTTCGCAAAAACATTGTGTATGGGTTTGTCTGAATGCAAAAGTGGGAGGAGCTTCGTGTCCGAACAATCTCAGCTGGAATTTATCACAACCAGGTTGCTGGCTTGCGACTTGTCTGTCATACACAGGTCGTTCAATGTGTGGGTTTATCTGCTGATAGAAAACTATTGCGCACGTCTGTTCTAGAGATGATGCCATGTCTTCCCAAGACAAAATCGTTGTTCAGACTGAAGTCGGTCATTATCGGTGCGGAGATCGTTCATACTGATTAGTTTGTGCGTTTGTCGATAACGACACTCGTTCAGTGTATGGGGGCCTTTAGGGTTAAGGGGGTTGGAATCAGCCAATGAAAACGGAGCCCGAGATCAGGACGTTTTCTGATTGGCTGAACCGTTGGTGAGACTGTGTTGTGGGCAGTCATTGAGTCTTGCTTTTAAATACTGTTCAGTTTAGGTAATGGCGTTCATTGCAAGTTCGTAAGTTACTTCGGCAATGTCTCTTTGCAATGAGGGCCTCCGGGAAGTGGTATAATTGTGGTTCTTCACTGACTCTTTTCTGTGACCACTCAACTAGGCCTAGTGCCATGAAGAGGCCAGTTTTAGTGATGATAAGAATGGTGACGGCCCTAACTGTGTTCAAGGGGCATGATAACGATGGTGAAAGTGGTGGTGACAGAGCCGTTAATGATGGTGATGAATAATAATGAGGCAGTTGGCCCACCGAGGAAGCCTTCAGCAGCTGCACAGGATGGTGAGTGCGCAGGGCATTTTGTTCTCCTCATTAGGCTCCTCTGTTTTTTTATTGCCAAATGTTTATGTTGTCTTCCAACATAGCACAGAACAGAGCAGACAGAGACTGAAGGCAACAAAAACGCCTATTATAATTAAAGAACGTAGAGCTGGACACTACTTGCTGGGGTGACTGAAGGGGGAGTTGGATAGTTAGGGTGATTGTTGATGTTTCCCCAGGGCTGTCGTCACCGTACGGTGAGGGGAGGGGGAGGGGGGGGGGGGGGATGCAATATATGGTTACACCGGTTGTAATTATGCTGACTTTTGTGTTAGAAACGCTCTGAGAGTGGAAAACTTTCACAGCTCAGAAAAATCTTTCGAATAATCTTGAATATCCAAGTTGGTTTGATTAATAATAAGATCAAATTGAGTTAAAAACACTGCAGAATATACGAGTGAAAAAAAATTGAGTCAGAAAATAACAGCTGAACTCTGTCCCCAGTTTCTTTTGCTATTTGGAAATGGCACTAGAACGCCTAGGGTAAGTTTACCCTCATTTCATCGTACGATTATTTCTACAGAACGCTTAAGGATTATCACAATAAACATCGAATGAAAAATTCACGCTTAATATTCAAGCAAGTAACTATCTGGTAAATTTTAGTTCATTATCTGAGATTATTTCTTATATAATATGTATTCTATAAATGATTGCGTAGAGAGCAATAAATCAAAATCAGTAATCGTAGAAGTAAATTATATATATATATATATATATATATATATATATATATATATATATATATATATATATATATATATATATATATATAAAGGACACGGGGAAAAAATTCCAATGGGATTTAAATAGAATTATACCGCAGCTTTTAATCTACAATATCCATCGCTTTAACAACTGAGTAAACAGAGTAAATGAATTTCCTTTTTCGATCACGGGATAAAAACGCCCCTGAAAAGAGGAGACTCAAATGGGACGAGGGATTCCGAACAGGTCGGGGATCTCTTCGTTGGAGAAAGCTGCCAGAAATCTTCTCGGGACTCAATCGACGCTGATGACACTGTCTAATACAATGTAAATTGTATTAGACAGTGTCAATAAACACTCGCGGGAACTGTTTTAATCCAATAAGTTTTACAGCGAAAAATGACATTATCATCATTAAAAGCACCAGCCAGTGTAGTCGATTAAGGAAGCCTAATATATGAGACGGTAATTGCTTTTATGTATAAACTGGCTTCCCAACACTAGTGGTCGTTGGCGCTGGAAACCAACAACTTTCCAGATTTTATTGCATCCATGCTTTCAAACAATATTATAAGCCTCACATGCCTAAAGACCTACATTGAAAATTGTGAATACGAAACTTTAGATACAAATCTGTTAATCCGCAAAATGATGCGATATTTTGTGCATGAGTGTAATTGACCTATCAGAAAAGGACTCCGTAGAATATTAGCTAAAATCTTAATTCGATCGCACCTCATTGCAAACCGATGAAATAAGGACAGCTTCGCTCTAATCACCCAACAACCTTCAGTATCCTATAATCTGATCAGTTTCTTTAAAGACCCCGTTTACACTCAAGTTAAGTACATTCCTGTGCAGCGTAAAACAAAGTCCTTTCTTCATGCCGAGTCTTGAAAGGCAGGATTTGTCTGGATATAAAACTAAAGCAAAAGTTTTGGTAACTGATACTTGGGTAGGCATTACTATTTTTATGTCAGGAATTTATAAGAATTGATCTTTTAGTTTTCATAAACAGATTGCAAGTAGCTCTATTGCCACGATTATCAAGGAGGTTCATATTCATGCTGCACACAAAGGACTGAGGATATATTGCACAAGGATTATCTTTACCTTTCATATAATACTAAACTTCCTCCAAACCAAATCTAATTTGAATTTTTTCACCAAAGGGCTGAATCAAAATATAATCGTTAAAGAAAAAAGGTTTCGGCTACCAAAGCAAATTCGGTCATGAGGCGAATCGAACTCGACGACCTCCAAGATCATAGAAAACATATCATTAAGGAAAGTTCATGATTGTCTTTTTTTTTTCTTCTTCGTTCATCATTATCAGTAACAGTGACTTAGCTTTCCTGTTCAATCAAGGGTGTTTTACGCTCGCGAGAAAAAGAGCATAGATGAGTATCTCCGTCATTTGGATACCACTTCCATTTTAGGTTCACGTTGAAGTATGAAACAGAATAACTATGAATTTCACGTGAAAATATTTGCGAAAAATATTTGTGTAGAAATTTGATAAGCCCAGAAGTGAAGGGTATTTGAACATGCTTGATATAGAAAGAAAAAGAAGAACACTCTGAAAAGGTCCCCACCACCCAATTTAAAGAACAAAACACAAAAACGACTGTTCAGGCAAAAGGAAGAGTTGAGCAGTTCATTATATGTGATGGGTGTTCTGAAGCTTACAGTTTCCCTTACAATAAATACGTGGTTTGCATTGACGTACTAATATTGCATGATAATGAGACACGTAATATCTATATATATATATATATATATATATATATATATATATATATATATATATATATATATATATGTATATATATATTTATATATATATATATATATATATATATATATATATATATATTAGTGTGTGTGTGTATGTGTGTCGTAAAAGCGTTATTGTACAAAGTAGTTAAAGACTAAGTATGACTGCGACCTTTGTTTGTTGTTTGTTTAAGGGAAACGTCCTAATGTTGCAAAAGATTGCAAATTTCAGAACCGTATCAGTGTGCGCATTGTCTTCATGTGTAGAGTAGAGAAGTGAACAATTGCAAGACTGATTTCTGAGTTGTTTTGGATCCAAAAGTCCTTGCCTCCGGAAAGCTTAAACATAATATACATATATAAAAAGTCCAGGTTTCTCTAATTTTATGAAAAATATATTTGAAAATTATCATAGCCGATTCATTTTCTCCCCCATTTTTTCTTAGTGTAGACTCACTGGCGTTCCACTGGTCGAATTGTATTCACTTCGTCCTTCATCTTCTTGCAGTTTAGGAAGGAGTATCATATCCAAAAATAAAAACCATAATATCGGTGATATATATCCAGCAACACCAAGACTGACTCGACAGTAGCAAGCTGCTTATTGTGTTTTTTCGTGTAATTGACTGCTAATAAATCGGTATTATATTGTATTGTCAGTTTCCAATAATTTAAAATAGTTTTTATCGATATATTACATCATCGCTCCTTGCAAAACCTTTTATCGTTTTTTCTGTAATATCCGTCGGTGCGTCCACTTGTAAAACTGATGTGATGATCTTATTGACGGCTTCAGTGTCTTCAGTAAACTATCTTCTGTTTTTCCTTTTCCATTCTTATGAACACTTGAACGGAATGGTTGATATTAATATTATCCCGCATGTTGATACAAGCCTCAGTGTCCAAATTGGATCTATCTTTCAAGTATCGAATCGGCTCTCAGCATCGACAATATTTATTCAGAAATATCAGATCTTCTCGACTTGGTTTTTTATGGCAGCCATTCTCACATGATACTCCCAAGCCTCTTACTGTCCCACTGGTCATTCGGGAAAGACCGTTCACCTTCAAAGCCCCTCCCCCCACCTGTACTACCCTGTTTCCTATTCACGGACTTTTACAGCTGTTGGTTCGTTTCACTCTTGCAAGATTTGAACTGGCTCCTTCCCATGAAGACTTGTATAATCATTTTTTTTCTTCCTGTTCTTTCCCTTTCAGTCCCTCTTCTTCCTTGTAAGACCGCAGTGAACATCCATACTCATTAAATATGAGCCTGTCTCCAAAGGGACGACGGTGTATCTTATAGAAATGTGTACGTGCAGTAGTTGCAAGTAAACATGCATGGAAATTAGAAGCGCTGTTACTGCTTATGATATATATTGTATATATATATATAGATATATATATATATATATATATATATGTAGATATAACAGAAAAACAGCAGTCATTCATTGAGCGACGTTTCGGGGTCCAGCCGCATCATCACGGCTGTAAGAAGGATTAATACATATAAAAACTGGATTAAAAAAGACTAATCCAATAAAACCAACATACATAAAAATTCACAGAAAACCAACTACAATGCTAAGAAAATTTCCTCTCAGTGAAGGGAAGAAACGAGTGTCCAGAAGAAGGAAAGGTTCCAAGTAAATATAGTTACGCCGGGTAAAGAGGGGTTACCGGTAGTTTGGTTGTTTAATTTTAGAACTATTGTTCTTACTGAAAGCTATTCGAAGACAGCAAGCTGTTGAGGAGAAGAAGTCCGTGAATTGATTTAAAATTTAGTATTCAATATTAAATTTGCATTTCTTTGAATGTTCTCGAATGTTCGAATGTTCGAGAATTCTGGTGAAGACAAACGGACAGCTGTTCTATGACTCACCCCCTGTGGCAATCAATGGAAACTTTAAGAAGCCTATGTGAGGCCCCGATATAATTTCTCAATACATTTGGGTTGGGGACACGAAAACAAATAGACCGCATTGGAAATCAAAAGAGGGCTCATTGTTCCCATATTGAAACGTTAACTTTGGGTATAAAACGTTGCATCCTGATAAAAGGGACACTAGCAAAGAATGCATTCTAGGAGCAGTTGGTCTGTTATTTTTCTCTATTAATTTTATTTCTGAAAACTTTGGTTTATTAGGTTTTATTTGCAAGAAAACCCCTTAGCTGGTATAGCAGTTATATCAGTGAAGCATTGTAAAAACAGTAATCTCATCGTGAAATTCAGACCAGCCAGAGGAGAGAGAATAGGCCCTGTGGAAGAGGTAAAGTGTTTAATTTAAAGTAAAAACTACAAAAGCTGTAAAAATTTGCCCCTAGTCCAGTAAAAGTTTTTTTTTTTTTTTTTTTTCTAAATATTGAGGTGTTAACACCGTCTGTGTTAGGTGCCAATGCTATATCTAAGAAAGAGAGCTTATTATCATTTTCATAATGAAACTGTAAACTTCATATTTGGGTGGACAGACTTGGCAGATTGTAAGAAGGAATCAGCCTTGTCTCTGTCACGGCAGTAAATGAGAGGATGATTAGCTGGAGGGCAATTGTCCAGCAACCACTCCTCCAGTTCACACTCCTGCTACAGGAACACTTGCAGGCACCTTGGAGGAGGAGGATGTGGTGATACACATTGAAGAGGCTGACGAGGTGGACATGGACATGGCCAGTGACAGCAGCGTCTTCGGCCATGAGCATGGTGCCCTGGACAACAACAACAACGACGACGACGACGACGACGACGCAGAGGAAGCTGCTGACGGCACCGCCCCTGGGAGTGAAAAGGAAGGCCGGAAGAACCCCTCTGTCATCTCAGACGAAAATCAGAGGCTGGTGGGGAAGTGGTTGGAGCAGGAGGCCGCCGAATTAATAGCCAACAAAGGCCTGAGGGAGTACAAAGATAAGACGAAGGTGTGCAGGGCGTTTGAGGAGAAGGCGAATACGTCTTGCTGCAAGTAGGCGATGAATGGGACTACAATCACATGTGTGCTGCACGGCCCTTTTGAACGTAACTTGTATCCACCAACATACGTTGGATTAACGCGAGGACGTCGTGTGAGGTCGTTACACATTCAGTATACTCGTTCCCTCGTTAATTGTCCAAACGTCGTCCACACCTTTATTTATTAATTTTTTTTTTATTAATTTATATATTTATTTATTTATTTATTCATTTACTTTTGCTACTGTTCTGTTTACTTCCTGCTAGTTTTTACTTTCTTGTGTTTAGTCACTTTTTAGCCATGTACTGGGTAGGATTGTTTAAAAGCCTTTCAAGAAATATATTTTTTATATAATTTTTATAAATCTTATGTCGTGACATTCTTTTTTATCAAACAAAATTATACGTGCCGCCTCTTAAAGATGCAGTGGAGCTACTGGTTCGTGTGCCATTCCATCTTACCTTTGGTCTTGTGTGTGTGTGTATATATATATATATATATATAATATATATATATAGATATATATATATATATATATAATATATCATAATATATATATAGATATATATATATATACATATCA
Source organism: Macrobrachium nipponense (assembly GCF_015104395.2). NCBI lineage: Eukaryota > Metazoa > Arthropoda > Malacostraca > Decapoda > Palaemonidae > Macrobrachium > Macrobrachium nipponense. The sequence continues at coordinate 140,604,856 of NC_087202.1, read as the reverse complement.
TATCATATATACATACATACATACATGCATACATATATATATACATACATACATACATACATACATACATACATACATACATATACATACATATATATCATATACCATATATATATATAGGATTATATATATATAGATATCTATATATATAGATTATATATATATATATATATACATACATACATACATAGGTATCATACATACATACATACCTACATATCTATACATATATATACATATATATATATATATATATATATATATATATATATATATATATATATATATATACATTTATATAAATAATATATATATATATAGTATATATATATATATATATATAATATATATATATATATATATATATATAGATATATAATATAAATATATATATATATATATATATATTATATATATATATATGAAGATTATCACATCGAACCGTGATCCATTTATATCAATTCCCAAGCTACAATGTCCTTTAATATCTAAATTCACTTACCTCCCAAATGATATATTTTCATATATGTACTGAAGGGGAATTTTTTTTTATTGATAATAATTTCGTCCCCCCATGGGATCGAACCACCGTCCAAGTGGACGGGGACGAAATCAGGACAGTCAGTGACGCTATCCATCAGCCAACAGAGACTTTCATAAGTTCATATCGATTCTGACCTTACAAACCACCCTCGATCTGGGTGCTTTCGTATTAGAATCGATATGAAACGCCGTCTACCATGTTGGCCAATTCGAGCGTTTGACAGCACGTAGCCTTTTGTTATGAATAATTATCACATCGAACCGTGATCCATTTATATATCAATTCAAGCTACAAATGTCCTTTAATATCTAAATTCACTTTACCTCCCAAATGATATATTTTCATATATGTACCGAAGGGGAATTTTTTATTGATAATAATTTCGTCCCCCCATGGGATCGACCACCTGTCCAAGTGGGACGGGGACGAAAATCAGGACAGTCAGTGATGCTATCCAATCAGCCAACAGAGACGCTATAAGTTCATATCGATTCTGGACCTTACAAATCACCCTCGATCTGGGTGCTTTCGTATTAGAATCGATATGAAACCCCGTCTACCATGTTGGCCAATTCGAGCGTTTGACAGCACGTAGCCTTTTGTTATGAATAATTATCACATCGAACCGTGATCCATTTATATATCAATTCAAGCTACAAATGTCCTTTAATATCTAAATTCACTTTACCTCCCAAATGTAAGGTCAGAATCGATATGAACTTATAGCGTCTCTGTGGCTGATTGGATAGCGTCACTGACTGTCCTGATTTCGTCCCCGTCCACTTGGACGGTGGTTCGATCCCATGGGGGGGACGAAATTATTATCAATAAAAAAATTCCCCTTCGGTACATATATGAAAATATATCATTTGGGAGGTAAAGTGAATTTAGATATTAAGGACATTTGTAGCTTGAATTGATATATATATATATATATATATATATATATATATATATATATATATATATATATATATATATATATATATATATATATATATATATATATATATATATATATATATATATATATATATATATATATATATATATATATGTATATATATCATATATATATATATATATATATATATATATAATATATATATATATATGTGTGTGTGTGTGTGTGTAGGGGTGTATAATCGCTATACATATATATGTATTACATATATAGCAGTTCGGCTCAAAAACTCCTGACAAATTTTTATTTTTATTCTGAGATCAAGTGCTATGTAAAAATAAAAATTAAACTTTTTTTTTCATATGAAATTCAGCACAGTCGTACAACCATTTTCGAGTGTTTTCTCCCCGTTGGTCACAGTTGGTAGCAAACGGCTCTCATAGACCTTTTTTTTTATTCTTTTAGTCCTGCCTCCCCTCGTCCGTCAGTCTATTTCAACAACTATATTTTTTTCTAATCTTTTTTTATTGTAAAGTTTTGATACCCCTCGGTTCCCGTTCAACTAATTGGAACAAGAATACGTTGAACAAGAGGTAAGAAAACGATTTGCATAGTGATGTGGGAGCAGGTGAAAATAAATTGAAAGTTATGCTGAGGTATCTTTGTCCATTAAACGGTTACTATAAAATTGAGTATAAATTTTCCGTAAAGTTATAAATTAAGTTGAGGCTCTTTTGCGCAAATTTAATGTAGTTATCTAATTATGATGATTTGGAGAAGAAGCTTTGGGAATTAATGGCTATAAGATTAACTTTATTCATTTACTTATTGGAGATCGGATCTCGCCTTGTTTCAATATACACCTATTTTTCTAATGATATTTGGGTTTGAGTCTTGCAATGGAGTAACAAACCTACAGTTATGTAGGGTGCACATATTTAACAATGAATCGGACCGTTAGTAACCTCCTCTCTAGAGAGTGATTTTGGGAATCTGTTCGACTGAAAAGGAGAATCGAGCAGGTTACTGAGGGTCAGAATTGGCTCTTATCGTGGATGAAGTTTTCGTACTGGCGGTCGGCTCTCCAACCCAGAACATTCTAGCACAAGAAACTACTCAAAAAACTGTAAAGCATATATTAAATAATTATTCTGCTATTTTGGAATCATTATTTATTAAACAACTGGTTTCCCAATTAAGCTGTACCTGAGTTAAATTTTTATTTACGAATTCTGTCTGCTACCTTCTTTGTATAAGGTTGGCCAGCGATCTTTGAGCTTGCCAACTGTGTTGTATTTTATGAATTTTATTGATTTTTTGAGCAATTTTATTCACTATTTAGCAGATTCCCTGAAGATGTAATAAAGTTATTACAAAACTCTTGATATAAAAATTTTTGCGGAATATAATATGTTTCCATGGTTCACCTTCGCACTGATTTATTTTTGAATATATCTGGACCCATACAGAACTGGATTTTTTCCTCCATTGACATTTGTGACACAGCAAAAGGTTCGATATAACATGCTTAAGATTTAGATGACATGGGCATTTCTACGACAGATGAACAGCAGCTTCTCCTGAAAGACGGAAAGGCCTTTTCCGAGTGACAATACGGACACCTTTTGGTGCCTTAGTGTGTGGCCCGTTTAAAGGCCATTCAAAGCCATTGAAGCCAGCTGGCGTTCAGCGTAACAGTTGGCTGTTAGATGGATTCGGCCATCCTTTGATCGTAGAATCGACACAGGAAAACTTCAGTGGAACCCCGAAAGTTGTAATGGTTCCCACGAATAATTTAAACGAAACATGAAAGTTATAATGGCCGTGTCTGATGTGTCTTTATTGAATAGAAGGGAAAAGTTTTTAGAAGTGTCTGTATAAAATAGAATGAAACTGTTTAGAAGTGGCTATATAGAACAGGAAGAAAAAAACTAAGATTTCGGGAGATGCTCGTAAAATGTTGCTAATTATTCCTTATAAAGAATAATCGGTGCCAAAGAAGGATTTATTCGGTAGCATTTAATGTTTATGATAATTATAATGTTGAAACAGGGCTGTTTGTGTGCGTTTTTTTTCCGCAGAAGACATGATGATAAAGAGGTAAGAATGGCAGAATGATACAAGAATATACGATGAAGTCCTCTGGAGAGAGATCAAGCAAGTATTTTAACTTAAATAACATCCCCAAAGTCCCAAAGAGAGAGAGAGAGACGCGCAGACAATCACCGAAGGAGGAGACGGGAACAAAATCAGAAATGTGGGAGGAGGCGACCTGTAATGGGAGGGAGGGAGATCCACGCCAGAGAAATCTCACATCCAGGAGGCTTCTTGCGTTCTTCCTCTTCTCTTCAGTACAGCGGAAACAGAAAGGGACGCAGTGACGGTGATGGAATGAAACGGTCTACTGTCCTCCGAAAACAGAGGCATCTCGATGCAAAGGAGTTTGAAGAGGAAGAAATTCATTGTGGGAAGGAGTTGAAATCCTCTTCGCTATTGTGCAAGCGTTGATGTCCTTCAAAGGAATGTTAGATTGTATACCTACATCATTATTTATTATTTATCAGTCGATGAAACCTATCCACACGGACCAAGCACACCAAAGGTGGCATTGTCTTGAAATTCAAGCTTCCAACAAATGCTGGTTTCAGCCCCACTGCAGCCAGTAACTGATCATGATACAGAGGCATTGATTTTTCATCGCCTTGAGGGAGGCGCGAACCCGCGACATCCGAATGGCATACCACGACACTAAGCAGTATACCAGCTTGTCAGCATTTATCTGATTTCCTTAAGTGTTTTGTAATAATGTTCGGCCATAGTAACTGATATAGGATCATTCAAGGTCCGGTAAATAGTACCCAAAAAAATTTGATTTTTCACCACTCTAGAATGAAGAGAACATGTCGTACGGTCTAAAATGTCATTACAATGCCTTTGTTTTAGCTTAGTGTAAAATACTACTTATAGAACAGTGCCTTGCTAACCTCGGTGACCGGAAACCTTTGGAAGTATTCATTTTTCATAACCTGACACTAACAAAGCACGGAATTCGTTTAAAAGTTTTCTCTGGCCTTCTTCAGGTTTTATTTGTACAGAGGGTGATAGTGTTTGTTTGCTGGAGTCAAGTTTCCCGAAATGTTTTTGTTCGATTCGCTGGACGAAGATTTTACTATGTATTATATATGTAGTATATACTTATAATATATGTGGTGTACGTATATATAGTATATACAGGTGTGTATATATATCTGAATCTTAAGTGTGTATAAATATAAAAAATAGTATGTGTTTATACATACACTTATTCTACTCACTTTCCTCGTGGCAATAAACTCTGTTCATAATTTATATCACATTGTTATTTCACTAATATAATATATATATATATATATATATCTATATATAATATATATATATATATATATATAATCCTATATATCAAAGGGTCCCACATCAAAGGGTACAAGTAGGCAGGAGAAGGTCGCAGGAACATCCATTAGATACATTTTTTTGTCAACGCGTTTCTTGACACATGGTCACATCATCAGGACATCTATATAAAAAGGAGCATCATAAGTATAAGAAAATTTACTATGGAAACCAGTTAAACTTAAATACTGAATCACACTTAAATACTTTTACACATTAAAAACGAAGAAAGCTTAAAATGATCCTTATAAAACCTAAACTCAATAAAAGAAAATATAAAGGTAAAAACGAAATTAAAATGAAGAGGAAGGCGCACCTCTCAAAATGACAGAGACAAACACACTAAAAAGAATACACAAGAACCGGAAAAGAAGGCGGACAAATATAAACAAACAAGCTTGTTATGCTATGGACAGGGGAACAGCCATGATTGGCAATTTAACGTAGGTACAATTCTTTTTATTCACAGACTCTCCAAGAGAAGCAGTTCTCCAGGTTCCTTGGCTTGGTCAATTATTTTGTAGCTGTCGTATTTGATCGATGTCTTGCAACTTCTATCGTGCGATCTTATTTATTGGAAAGTTCGTTTTATACCTTTATAATCTTTTCTGTTATGGGAGTTTAGTTTTTTTAAGGATCATTTTAAGATTTCTTTGTTTTTAATGTGTAAAAGTATTTAAGTGTGATTCAGTATTTAAGTTCAACTTGGTTTCCATTTTAAGTTTTCTTATGCTTTATGTATGTTTATTTTAATTATGTGCTCTGATGCTCCTTTTTATATAGATGTCCTGATGATGTGACCATGGGTCAAGAAACGCGTTGACAATATATGTATCTAATGGACGTATATGTTCCTCGCCCTTCTCCTGCTACTATATATATATATATATATATATATATATATATATATATATATATATATATATATATATATATATATGTATATATATATATATATATATATATATATATATATATATATATATATATATCTATGTATATATATATAACTATATATATATATATATATATTGTGTGTGTGTGTGTGTGTGTGTGTGTGTGTGTGTATGCGCGCGCGCGAGCGCGCATATGAAGGCACACGCTCACTTGGCATGTGGCCAATGACTGAACCTTCCAAATATCAGGACAAAATGAAAACTCAATGCAGTAGGTATGTTTATAATTTCTCGTAAAATTGAACACCAAAAGTAATTGTAAACACGTAAAATTTCATATTAAAACAGCAGATTTTTGTACGTTTGTTTAATCACACTAGCGTGTTAAATAAAGAGCCCATACTTGTATTGCTTAGGTACAATTATTGCAACACTCACAATAATAAACGATATTTATAAAGGATGAAAAACGCCTATGATTATTTGCACATAATCTCGATAGAAGTAACTGAAAAATTACACTTCAATATATAACTAGCAACAATAATATTAATCCATTTCTCAAAACACTGAATATCACATATAATATTATTCTCCTTGTTTTTTTCTTGTTTTTTTTTTTTACAAAAATAATACTTTCAGCACATACATTATTTCATCGATAAGTGTAGATAACATGGGAGGAGGAATAGTCATCAGGTATTCGACGGTTGTGAAGAGAAAGGACACAGAGAAGGTCCCAGAAGGACGAACGAGAACCGTCATTTGTTTCTGTATAAATTTGGTTTATAAGATGACAAAGGCGATCAATTGACAAGTCATATGAAACAAGTAACTCGGGAATAAGCCTACAAAATATTTTGTTGTTGTTGTTCTTGTTTGTGTTCATGTTGGTGGCTAGGCCAAAGCCGAAAATTGTCTGAAAAGGGTGTTTCGCGTTGAGTGAAAGATACAGGAATTTGAGGATAGGTTGTTTTTTTATTCATTTATTCAAATGAAAATGTAAAAAAATAAATAATATGCATATTAATATTTCTAATAAAATATAGCGTATTTTTTTATTTTGATTTCGTTGGTGAAACAACGCTCCATTTAAAGACAGTAGGTTTTAGCAAGCGCCCCGACTACTATCGTTTCCAGAGGCCGTGTAATAGTGTTTTTCCCAAATATCTAACAAACCGGCTTATGAATTTCCATGAAACTACAGCAATGAATGTTTCAAACATTGGCCTAATTTTTGGTGGTACAATGAATTGACAGATGTGCTTAATTAAGCCGTTTACTCTTAGAAAAAAGAGGAACTTCTTCCCCTCCTTCAGAGCGTTTCGAAGAAGTGGTACTTAATGACGTAACTGTGACGCAGAGGTTCCCCCAACCCTCCTTCGGTGTTTTTACACCTATGGCTATCCTAGTACTCCTCCCCCCCCCCCCCCCCCCCCCCCCCCCCCCCCCCTTCCTTCTTGCCTTTTTTCCTTCTTCCCATTCCCATTGTTATTAGGCTACCGAGTAAATCCCTGTTAGGAAAGACTGTGTACTGCACATATAAAATGAGCCCGAAGAGCAATAAAATGTTTTATGGTGGTAGATAATGATTAGAGTGGTTAACACAAATTATCGAACATAATAGAAGAGGTTTAAAACACCGGGGTGTGGAATCGTACTGAGAGATATTCTACTCGGACTCCTACAAATTTTAGATTTGCGACTAAAAAAAAAAAATCAAATAAAATAAAAACATTAGTAGGAAATAGAAAACAATTTTTTTTCCTTGAGAGAGTTTTATATTGGAATGATGTTATTGGGGGCAAGACTGGAGCAGGATTCAGAAATAATTTCACCGACTTCGACTCCTACCTCAGAGCCCTTTTAGTACATCCAAGGTAATCATCGGCAGCAGTTGTATAGTAGCTCTGAACTATTTCTATATAGATTCGACTTAGTCCATGGCAAAATAATGTTTTGCTTTGTCCTCGCCATTGCAAAACTACAATGCGCTGAAACTCTTCACCATTTACAACAGAGAGAAAGAAGAAACCGCCTGAAAATTTGTATAAATCGGTAAGAAAAAGTATGACTTTAATAAGTACATGATATATAGCAATATACTGCTAAGCCATATATATATATATAATATATATATATATATATATATATATATATATATATATATATATATATATATATATATATATATATATATATATATATATATATATATATATATATATATCTATATACATATATATATATATATATATATATATATATATATATATATATATATATATATATTTGTTTATGGAAATGTAATTTTTTGTTTTATGTAAATGTAATTTTTTTTTTCCTACAGGCCAATTTGTGAACGAGTTGCTGATGCTATAGGGGATGACTCCAGGGGAACGCTGTCCCGAGTGTTGGTGAACCGTGGACAGAATCCTCATCCACCTGAAACACCACCTGCATCATCAAATACGTCGCCTCTGGACTTTGACAACTTCACCGTTGGTTCCATTAGGAGACATGTGCACAGCATGTTTGCTGCTAAGCGATTTTTCACTATTGCCACTTTAGCGGAAGAACTTAAAATGCTAAATATCATTCCTGAAGAAACATCTGAGAAGGCAGTATGGCGAATCCTCAATAACATGTTTTTCCAGTACAAAACATCCCAGCGGAAAATGTACCTAAGGAAAGAAACTTTGGACGTCGTTTACCGCCGAGTTGATGCTCTACTCGATCCCTCCAGCAACATCGTGATGAAGGAAGAGAAATAGTGTATGTCGATGAGACGTGGGTTTACGACGAGAATGCAACATAGCAAGGAGTGGGTGGACACCTCTCAATCTGTCACCAGTGCCACCTACAGCCGGCAGGTGCCACCAGGAGAAGGAGAGGCGGTTTGTGGTGGTAGCAGGTGGTACAGCTAAAGGTTTTGTAGAAAATTCTTTATTTTATGCTTCCCTGCGAAAAATAAAACCGGCGACTACCATGGAGAAATGAATTCAGAGATATTTATTCGGTGGCTAACATCACAGCTCCTGCCGTCGCTTGAGGATCCTTCGGTGCTGGTGCTAGACAACGCCCCACACCATAGCCAATTGACAGGAGATAGCCGATGCCCAAAACAACACAGCTACAAAAAAGGAGGATTTGGGGTTAAGCTGGCCTCAGGTCTCGGAAAAATACAGTATCCAGTTCACGCAACATGCCCTGAGCTTCTAAAGATATGCAGGGGCAACCGGCCGAAACCAGTTTACATTGTGGATAATATAATCCGTGAATATGGATATGAAGTGGTTCGCTTGCCCCCTGCCCATCCTGAGCTCAACGCCATCGAGCAGGTGTGGGGCTGTATGAAACGACAGGTGCGCTCCTCGTTGCAGCGGTTTACCCGTGCTGATCTCTTTGCAGGCTTAAAGAGGCCAGGCTTTCTGTAACAGGGGAGACGTGGGCTGGCGCTGTCAGGAGGATCAAGATATTTTGAAGATGATTACTGGCTTTCAGATAATATCAAGACAGTAATAGATCCGGTCCATCATCAACATTGATAGTGACGAGGAAAACGATCTTTTCCCTTGAGAGTTGATGATGAGTAAAATGTATAAGTTGTTCCTATTTTCCTTGTTTTTTTTTTCCATCCCTCATATATCTATGCTTTCCCAGCATTGTGATAATCATTATTTTGGAAAAGCAAAGCTAATGAATACTTTGATACGAGTATATCAGCTTGGCATGTAGACAATGTCAATGATTTCTCAAAGTAAGGTTGATTGGTTCATTAATTGAAGTTCTGGTATAATTCCAGTGACAAAGTCGCAATGATATTTGTCACATACCTTTTAAGTAACAAAAATAGGTACGGGTACTTATAACGTAAATAAATATATAAAACTATAGGTAGAAATATAATAAATCTTATGTATGTATGAACACCACACACACACACATATATATATATAATATAGATATATATATATATATATATATAATATATATATATATATATATATGATTTCAAAATTTATCAAATGGCCGATGTCAATGCCCTTATATGAAACATCTTTTTAGAAGTCTACCTTCTAAGGCTAATTCAAGCTACTCTCTCTGGTGAAATTGATATGATAAATTATTATCAACAATGCTCTCTGTCATTTTCTTCCTGGCAATTGATGTATCGATAACCTGTGTTGATGGAAGAATGAGTCTAACGGCTTAACCCCTAAAGAAAACTATTTATTTCTATTGCTTTACCAACACTCGCTTTGAAGTGCGAAGTGTAGGGTTAGCATGGCTTCTTTCGTCTCCTGTCATAAGTCTCATTCTTGATCTTCAATGTAAGTGAGTGGGTAAGATATAAATGTTGGTCTCTGTTTAGGTAAAGTCTAAAGTCACGAATCACTTATTACCAGGTATTGCTGAACTTTTACTGACAAAGAATTTCGTATGCTTGGGGTAGGTCATATGACATTATCTATGGAGTTAAACAGGGCGTTTAACAATTTCGGGGGATGGGGAGGTACAGGGGAAGAAACGTTATACCAACGTCACTGAGGGACGTCATCACTTTGCGAATGTGTGGGTGGCTAAGACTGGCTTTAGCCTCATTTTCTTAAGTAAAAAAGTTAATGAAACGTAATTGGCAATGCACAGTATTTCCCAAAATTAAGCCATTATATGAAGCGCTCCCTGCTTTGATATCATGGAAATCCATTAGTTATTTTAGGAGTTATTTAAAAAAAACACTATTACACGGCCTCTGGAAACGTTAGTAAGTGGAGGTACGATCACGTCTTGTTACTTTTTTGGTAGAATTTCAGAAATTGGACCCGATTGAACGATGGAAGGTCATGAAATTTGATATGTAAAAGAAACTTTCAATTACATTGATGCACAATAGAGCAGAATAACAGGTCATTCTTATTGTAATGGATGTCGGATATATATATATTTCCATGTCGTTCGTGTTCATGAGCAAAAGAAAATAATGACTGAAGTAGATCTAACTGAACCCCTCTTCAACCAGTCTTTACTGAATTGACAGACCTCAAATCTTCTTCGGATAAATAGTAAAAGTAAACAACAGTCAAATAGTTGTTACTGACAGACCCAAAGTCTTTTTATATACATATTAAAAGCAAACAAGTCAGTCAGTTGTTAATGACAGAGCAAAAGTCTTTTTTTGTTAAATATTAAAAGTCAACAGCAGTCAGTTAGTTGTCATTAACCCAAATTAAACACAAGGCCGCTTAGTTTATCATTTATTAATAGGTTGAGTCTGTTACCATTCGAGAAATTAGATCCCCAACCAAATGTCAAGCAAATAGCCAGCATTCGGCGTTCAGAATGGCGTTCCGAAAGAACAATTAACTTTGAGACATATTAGTTGAATTATTAAAAATAAATATCAATAGACAGAGATGGCTAAAGGCTCTTAGAAATGGACGAAGGCGAGATAGAAAGGAAGTGACGTGAATATCTTTAGTAAAGGAAAAGAGAATTAGGGGACGCGTCTTCCTCAGAGAATCTACAAAGAAAACATGACAACCACCGAATCCCGAACTGGAGAAAAGAAACGTGAAGTTCGTAGTTTGTTTTAACGAGGGTATGTTGAGAAAACATTTGACGGTACTTCAGAGACCAGTCCACAAATTAAGCACTAACCCTAGTTTTGAAATTTATATAAAAAAATAAAAGGAGTCAACGCATTTAACCGTGAAGAGCACTTGAAACTCCCCAGAGTCAACAGTCGGATTTGGGACGTCGTATTTGGAACTCAATTTTCCCGCGAAGACTCCATCAGAGTTTATAGAAGAAGAAGCCAGGCAGAGCTTTGCAATGTCAAGATCGAAAGAAACTTCGCCGCTAATGACCATTCCAAACGGTACTGAACGCTGAGGAACTGGTCGCTTGCGCGTGAGCAAGTCTTTCTGTTGACATGCCGACATTTCTCCGCCTGAATGTCGTTGTAGGACAACGTCGCCGTCACCTTCTTCAGGAAGAGGGCCTCGGGTTTTTGGCACCGGAAGTAGCCGACTCTGTACACACAAGACAAGAAGCCCTCACGGATGCTGCCGGGGGAAGGAAGGAGTCGGTCAGATGCCAGAGTTTATATAAGCATGTTTTATTTTTGTGTCTGTATATGTATGTGTATGTAAACACACACACACACACACACACACACACACACAAACACATATATATATATATATATATATATATATATATATATATATATATATATACTATAGCTTATATATATATATATATATATATATATATATATGTGTGCTGTGTGCGTGTGTGTGTGTGTGTGTGTGTGTGTGTGTGTGTGTGTGTGTGTGCAGATATATGTGCAATTCCAAATTAAATAAATCAGCCAGGTGAACTCGTCCAAACATTATCCCTGATGACATTCTAATTAGAAGTATACACAAACACTTGCTTTAATCATAGATAGTTTCAGAGATTTTTTTTGTCATGTGTGGGTTTCTTAATGCCGTCGCACTTCAGATAATTAGATATGAAACAGTGTGTGTGTGTGTGTGTGTGTGTGTGTGTGACATTAGTATCGATGGCTATACTGACTAATGTTGTTGCTGATAATTAAACACTCATTTATTGTTGTGGATATTAAAACGGTTTACTTTGTCCCTCCACTCGTGGATATATTCGAAATAAAACTAAACCTCTGCAAAATCTTTTAATAATTTTAGTTCATCCACTTAACCTTATTGATCT
>NC_087202.1:140569845-140582345 GCF_015104395.2 Macrobrachium nipponense | reverse complement strand
ATATATATATATATATATATATATATATGTGTGTGTGTGTGTGTGTGTGTGTGTGTGTGTGTGTGTGTGTATGTATATATATATATGCAATATAAAAATACTGTATCGTACTTCTAAGAAATCAATAGAGGGATCCACAGTTAATATCCTTGTTTATCTAGATATAATATATATACAAAGCTTTGTATAAATATATTATATCTAGATAAACAAGGATATTACTGTGGATCCCTCTATTGATATGTATATATATATATATATATATATATATATATATATATATATATATATATTTATTATATAATATATATATATATATATATATATATATATATATATATAGATATATATATATATATATATATATATATATATATTTCGATGTCGTTCCGATGCATTATTTTTAGCCATGGCCAAGTTGTTTTGGCTTTCAATTACAGACTAAGAGTTGTCGGGATTTAAAAGTATGTATATTTATACATACATACATACACACACATATATATATAGTATATATATATATATATATATATATATATATATATATACATATACATACATACATACATATATATATATATATATATAGTATATATATATATATATATATATATATACACATATATATATATACATATATATATGTGTGTGCGTGTATGTGTGTATACTATACATACTTTTAAACCCTGACAGCTCTAGTCTGTAATTGAAAGCCAAACAACTTGGCCATGGCTAAAAATAATGCATCGGAACGACATCGAAATATTTCGACATATTAACCTTCACTAAAGACGAGGAACGAGAAAAAAACATTTATTTTGTCATTTTTAATAAGTGGGATCTCTTCTTTATGTATTTCCCTTGGCTTCCGCTAACTTCTCCTTATTGAACACCATGTTCTTTGGAAGCTTGAATTTCAAGTTAGTGGCCCCTGTGGGCTTGTTCCATATGGATAGGGGTCTTTGTCCTCTGAATAGTGATAATAGGATTCGCTTGAAGTGACAGACAGAATGCTCCCCTTGGGCATAGTTTTAATATGCTCCTTATATAGCCCAGGAAGTCAGACCTGCGACAACGGTATATCAAGTGTGCCGTTTCAACCCCAAAAGAGGAATCATTTCTAAAATAATAATGAAGATAATGATAATAAGCAAAAAATAATTACTAATGGAAGTAATAGGGTTGGCCGTATATCCAAGATTCAGAAGAGAGAGAGAGAGAGAGAGAGAGAGAGAGAGAGAGAGAGAGAGAGAGGTGTCGGTTGGAGCGTTGGGTGAATTTTAAAATCATGAACATCTGCTTGGTCCATACATCAATAAAATAAGTTTAGATTAACTGATTTTTCCCTTTGGAAGTATAATGATCCACACTAACCTTTTGTATACAACTGTCAATTTCTCAGTACTGTTGTATAGAATATAGTACAGAGAAGTGCTCCCCGAGTATACAGCAAATAAAGAAATTGGCCTCAACTGACATTAAGTAATGAAAATCAAATCTTTCAGATGACCTGAAGTAATTTTCACACTTTAGTTGAGTTGAAATATTTTTCGTCTTCAATAAAGACAGACTTAATGAAAGATATTGCGCCATCAAAACATCGAAACACACACACACACACACACACACACACACACACACAACTTAAGCCCCAAGGGTGAACTGGAATAGACAAGTGCCTCGTTCTCGGCAGGATCCGAACTGATTCCCGATTTGGACACGACGTTAGAAGTGACTTAAAGCGCCCGCATATCAAGGAAGAGAGATATCAGCTGTTACGCAGAGACCAATCACCCATCAAGGTGGAGATATCTGGGCTGCTATCGATTCTAAGTCTCCTCCTCCTCCTTTGTCTTCAGCTTTGCCCATTGCTACTTGTGGTCGCTGTTTCCTATCAGCCTCCGCCACCTTCCTCTGTCCAGAGCATCCCGACTTCTTAAACCTTTCTCCCGGACGACGTCATTTGCTATTTTATCCTTCCGTCTAAACTTTGGCCTTCCATCTGCTTCTCCCGCCCTCCGCCTCCATGCTCTTAATAAATAACCCTTGTACGTGATGATCTTCGTCTGTCCGCATGACATGACCAAGCCACAGTCGATTCTAAGCACAGGACAGGAATTCGACAGCAGAGTTGATTTCAAATTATCTCTCTCTTCATAGCCGGGTGGTCAAAGTCACTGTTTGTCGTTATATCTAATCCATACAACGGTTCGAATCCTGTGGGGGACGAAGCTAAACGTAATATGTTAACTGGGTGGGCGAATACCCACCTACAAAAATAAATTGCCCAGCCACTAAATTAATTTCGCTGAAAATGTACTGTAAACCTTGTACTACCCACACAAACATCTATCATACATACATACATACATACATATATGTATATATATACACATACATGCATATTTCGTACAGTACATATACACGTATGCTATTTTATTAAGTTCAGTGCATGCCCACTAAAAAAAATTCTTAGGTGGATTGGATATTGGACTAGATTTGTGGTTCAACATCGTTTGCTAACATTAAAAAAAAGGCACATATGAATAAGTGACACACACACGCATATATATATATAAGTGTGTGTGTGTGTTTGTATACTCAGTTTATGCTTATATGTGTGTGCTTTTTGAATGTATAAAAGATGGAAGAAAAGGTTAGACTTCTATAAAACTGATTAGAAATCATCTTTTATTGTTATTCAATCATTTTCAGTGTCAAAATTCTAATAATCAAATTCGCTTTCTCTCTCTCTCTCTCTCTCTCTCTCTCTCTCTCTCTCTCTCTCCCTCTCTCTCTCTCTCTCGATGAACAATATCCAATTTTCTCGTCCATTCCGCTCCCTTACAGTCCCCTGTCGCGCCGGCAATGGTTGATAGCAAAAGAATAAATGAAAGATTTAATGAATCAACTCCGCTCTCTACACGGGGAAAAAGCAACTCATTATCACTTGCCAAAGAATGAATGTACGAACCTCCGATTAAGGAAGGTGGGTTTGTGAGGTTTTGGTTTTAATTGCTGTCGGGAATTTTTTTCTCACTTTAATGAGAATTTGTCATTAAATATAGTTTTATTATTGACATGATTATGTAATGTTCGTTGTGGATTATCGGTATACATATTATAGGATCTTTATCTTTGTTGACAGTGAGTTCGTACTATATATATTTATATATATATATATATATATATATATATATATATATATATATATATATATATATATATTATATAATGTGTGGGGGTTGTGTATATGTGCATAATATACATATATACTATACTTACACATATGTATATATAGATAAATATGCGTATAATGATGAAAGTATAGTTCGCACAACTAAAAATAAAAAAGTTCATTATAGATGTGCATGCTACGATAGGAGAGAGAGAGAGAGAGAGAGAGAGAGAGAGAGAGAGAGAGAGAGAGTTCTGTATGAATGAATACCATGCAGCAAAATGAACTTAAATGTACTCACACCTGCAGGTTTCTTTTATTTCTCGCAGCAGTATAGTAATAATTATATAAGTCAATCCCAGAGAGAAGATACAACTTTTTCGTTTTAGCGCAAATCTTGGTGTATTGCTACAGACACTCAAAATCTTACTGTCCTCATCCCGTCAGAGAGAATATCAGTTTACATTCATTTATATTTCCTCTGAAGCCGAGGACAGCACCTCCTTGAAAAGCTTAAGGATTTCCAGCGTCTCTTTAATAACGCATCAAGATTCACACAGGAGCAAAAAGGTCTTATTTTGTCTCCTTCTTTTAGGGACGTGACTGTTCCACTTAGTCCTCATTCAAGATAATGTTCTCATGAGAGACTGTTGCATAACGATAAATATAAAAATGTAATGATTGGATAATTATCTTGAATAAACAACTCCTTTACCTCCTCCTAAACCATCGAAAGGAAGGCGTTTGTAGAAATTTGCGAGTCAAAATAAGTCATGTTCTTCGGTTTCAGGATGACAGATGTTTACTTTTCTAAATGAGATGGCATCAACTTTATCGTTTTAGCAGACCGTGAAAATTATTCTTCGAAAGTTCTACTTAATCTTGTTTTTATCGAGTGATTAAAAGCGTTTTCTAATAAATTAATTTATGTTTAATTTCATGAATTTTTTCTGCAGTTATTATTATTATTATTATTATTATTATTATTATTATTATTATTATTATTATTTTTTTTTTTTTTTTTTTGCTCTATCACAGTCCTCCAATTCGACTGGGTGGTATTTATAGTGTGGGGTTCCGGGTTGCATCCTGCCTCCTTAGGAGTCCCATCACTTTTCTTACTATGTGTGCCGTTTCTAGGATCACACTCTTCTGCATTAGTCCTGGAGCTACTTCAGCCTCTAGTTTTTCTATAGATTCCTTTTCAGGGATCTTGGGATCGTGCCTAGTGCTCCTATGATTATGGGTACGATTTCTATTGGCATATCCCATATCCTTCTTATTTCTATTTTCAGATCTTGATACTTATCCATTTTTTCCCTCTCTTTCTCTTCAACTCTGGTGTCCCATGGTATTGCGACATCAATGAGTGATACTTTCTTCTTGATTTTGTCAATCAACGTCACGTCTGGTCTGTTTGCACGTATCACCCTATCCGTTCTGATACCATAGTCCCAGAGGATCTTTGCCTGATCGTTTTCTATCACTCCCTCAGGTTGGTGCCTCGTACCACTTATTACTGCAAGGTAGCTGATGTTTCTCGCACAGGCTCCAGTGGAGGGCTTTTGCTACTGAATCATGCCTTTTTTTGTACTGGTTCTGTGCAAGTGCCGGGCATTTGCTTGCTATGTGGTTTATGGTTTCATTTATCGTATTGCACTTCCTACATATGGCAGAGATGTTATTTCCGTCTATCGTTCGTTGAACATATCTGGTTCTTAGGGCCTGATCTTGTGCCGCTGTTATCATTCCTTCAGTTTCCTTCTTTAGCTCTCCCCTCTGTAGCCATTGCCATGTGTCATCGCTGGCTAGTTCTTTAGTCTGTCTCATGTATTGTCCGTGCATTGGTTTGTTGTGCCATTCCTCTGTTCTGTCTGTCATTCTCCTGTATCTGTATATTTCTGGGGTCTTCGTCTACTTTTATTAGTCCTTCTTTCCCATGCACTCTTGAGCCACTCGTCTTCACTGGTTTTCAGATATTGCCCCAGTGCTCTGTTTTCGATATTGACGCAGTCCTCTATACTTAGTAGTCCTCTCTCCCTCCTTCCTTTCGTGTTATGTATAGTCTGTCCGTATTTGCTCTTGGGTGTAGTGCTCTGTGTATTGGTCTTGTTTCCTAGTTTTCTGGTCTATGCTGCGGAGTTCTGCCTTCGTCCATTCCACTATTCCTGCGCTGTATCTGATTACTGGCACTGCCCATGTGTTTATGGCTTTTATCATATTTCCGCCATTGAGTTTTGACTTGAGTATCGCCTTGAGTCTCTGCATATATTCTTTCCTGATTGTGTCCTTCATCTCTTGGTGTTTTATATCCCCTCCTTCCATTATTCCTAGGTATTTGTATCCCGTCTCATCTACGTGTTTGATGTTGCTCCCATCTGGTAGCTTTATCCCTTCAGTTCTCGTTACTTTGCCTTTTTGTATGTTGACTAAGGCGCATTTTTCTATTCCAAACTCCATCCTGATGTCCCCAGATACAATCCTTACGGTCTGGATTAGGGTATCTATTTCCTTGATGCTCTTACCATACAGCTTGATGTCGTCCATGAACATCAGATGGTTGATTCTGTTGCCTCTTTTCTTGAGTTGGTACCCGGCATCCATCTTCTGTAGTACTTTTGTCATGGGAATCATGGCTACTACGAAGAGTAGTGGGGACAGTGAGTCGCCCTGGAAGATCCCTCTCCTGATATTAACCTCTGCTAGTCTTATTCCAGAGCTTTGTAAGTATTGTATTCCAGTTGCGCATTTTGTATTTTTGAGGAAGCTGATGGTGTTTTCCTCTGCCCTTATATATTTTCAGCATTCTATTAGCCATGTGTGTGGTATCATGTCGAAGGCTTTCTATAGTCTATCCATGCCATGCTTAGGTTGGTTTTCCTTCTCCTACTGTTCTTCATTAACTCATTTTGTCTATCAGGAGCTGGTCTTTGTGCCCTACACTTCCTTCTGCAGCCTTTCTGTTGGTGGGGGATGGTGTTTGTCTCCTCTAGGTAGTTTGTATAGCCTTTCATGATGATACCTGTAGTAACTTCCACATTATTGGTAGACAGGTGATAGGCCTGTAGTTACTGGCTATATTTCCCTTACTCTTGTCTTTTTGTACTAAGATGTTCTTCCTGTGGTCATCCATTTGGGTGCTTGGTGATTTGAGATACAATGCTGGAGTTGTTCTGCTATTCGTGGGTGTAGGGCCTTGAAGTTTTTGAGCCAGTATCCATGGACTTCATCGGGACCTGGGGCTTTCCAGTTTGGCATTTTCTTTAGTTGGTGTCTGACTGTGTCCTGTCGTGATCTCTGTGAATCTTTGTTTTATTCTCCCTGTTTCTTCTTCCTTGACTTCCTGGAGCCATGTTGCATGTTTGTTGTGTGATACCGGATTGCTCCATATGTTTTCCCAGAGTCTCTTACTTGGTTCGGCTTCAGGAATTTCTGGGTGGTTGTCTTCCCCTCTTAGTTGGCTGTATAGTCTTTTCTGGTTGGTTCCGAATAGTTTGTTCTGTTGGTATCCCTTATTCCTGTTCATGTACCGTTGGATCTTATGTGCTTTGGCCTTAAGCCTCTATTGTTGTTTGTTTAGTCCCCTCTCTTATACTTTGTATTTCTCGTTGAGATCCTCCCTTGTTTTCTTGCTTCTTAGCCTTTTTTCTGCCATCTCTTTCAGTTTACTCAAGTCAGATCTCATCACCATGATTTGCTTTTCCAGGCGCCTTTTCCAAGGAGGTTGCTGTCTTGGTTTCTGTTGGGTTGGTTGTGCTGGTGGTGTTGGTGTTCGAATCCCCATCAGTTCTGCTACTAATCTTGCTCCTGCATATGTCAAGTTATTTGTTTCTGTGATACTGGTGTTATATTATTATTATTATTATTATTATTATTATTATTATTATTATTATTATTCAGAAGATGAACCCTATTCATATGGAACAAGCCCTCAGGGCACATTGACTTAACATTTAAGCTTAAAAAAAAATATGGTGTTCACCCGAACGAAGTAACAGTAGACAATGGGAAGTACAGACAGAGGAGATAGTTATTAGAAAAAACAGTAGTTGTGTACTAAATTGCAGTATGAATATCGATATCTTTATGTAAACTAGTTTTTTAATGGGACAAATTACTAATTGTTTTATATACTGCTATATATAATTTTCCAGCTCAGTAAAATATATCAACGTAATGTTATCTCATTCCAACGACTTTCACCATAAAAATAATGATGCACATAGACAGGGAAAATAAATATGCTAGCAAGGTGTATGCAGCAATGAAAAAATAATTAAGTTAAATGTTTTTTAGAAATATCTATATGCATAAAATGAATTAAATGAGAATAATATTTTTAGAGAATCGCATTTAAAGAAGAAGAAATTTTAAGTGAAAATAAATAAATAATTCCAAATCTCTTGGAACCACCATAGTCCCACGAACCACAAAAAAACGATAAATAAAACATTACACACAAAATAAAATAAAAAAAACTATATATTTACAGATGCACGAACAAATTGTGGGATGTTAATAAATTCCTTTGAAATGAGAATTAAAAATGGATGGATGAAGTTTTTCTTGTTAAAGGAAACTGTCGCTTTCACAATCAAAGACTCTTCAACTCATCCAACACTTGATGTTGCTCTATATTTTCTTGATTTGGATTTGATAATTGGTGACAGTTAATTAAACTTGTAATTCGTCACCGTCATCTAAAATCGGAACTATATGATATACTTTATATATATATCTATATATATATATATATATATATATATATATATATATATATATATATATATGCTTGTGTGAATAGGTACACACCCACACACATATAAATATATATATATATATATATATATATATATATATATATATATCATAATCATATATATATATATATATATATATATGCAAGAATATACGTACACATTCCCTTCCTTGTTTAGATGTATACCAAAAGTACATAATGTTACTCACTGGACCGTCAGTCAGAGCGAACCCTGTTAACGAATAAAGGTAATAATGCCAATGAAGAGCAGTTCCCATTTCAATAAGCGCTTTAACCGTTTTCCTCCTCCGGTCACACATAATGTTATGTTTCTGAATGCTTGTGCGTAATGTGTACTCCCACCGATTCCAAAGAGAATCGCGATCGTAAGGTATTTATTGACTTGCATATTAATCGGAATATCTGTGTCTGTTGCGGACTTCCATGACAAGACGAGTCAGTTCGGACGACTTCATTCTGAAACACAAGATACTTTCGCGCTCTCCGCATGTGCGAGAATTTAATCCCATCCTGTGGGTTTCCTTAAAAGGACGAAGACATTTCCCCTTGATCCAACAACTGTATAGTGCGTTTCCTTAAATGTCGCACAGGAAAACTTCCAGGTAGCTAAAGTTCCATACAACCTGGCGCTGAAACGAGCCAGCAGAGAGAACCTTCTTCCTTGGCCGGCAGTTGGCGCTACACTGAGTGACCGACACCGCGCTATGTTCTCGGTATGTGAGGATCAGGCAGTTGAGGATAGGTGATAGAGAGATAGATAGGCAGAAAGAGAGAGAGAGATGCCAGAACTAGTACAGATCAGCTCAGCTACGTAACTTCCCTATGCCGCGGCCACATGCTTTATATTCCAAGTTAGATCCTCCTCTCTCTAATTGTAATTGGTGCTGTAGACTTCACTAGCCGATGACATTGAGGGTAAAACAGCGGTGTATTGATCTAAATGGCATCTCTATGTTCTTTCTGCAAATGTTTTTGTATTCGAGATCTTTTCAACAAGATGAAGCTGCGCTTTCCATTGTCTTAGGTTAGTTTATACTTGACTTATTCTCTTCTTTCGTGAAAGTTGATTGTAATTGTTAAACCCTGGTATTTAGGCTGAACATGAACACACACGTGTGCGCAAACACACACACACACACAGATATATATATATATATATATATATATATATATATATATATATATATATATATATATATATATATGATGTATATATATATATATATATATATATATATATATATATATATATATATATATATATATATATATATATATAGTATATATTATATAAAAACGTTACGAGCAAGTGCCTTCTTTACCTTGCAATCACATTTCTAATGTTAATCTTTTTAATCTTCTATTCAGATTTGAATGCGAACTGAAAAATTAAGCAAAGCTCATCCCACTGAATACTCTTACACTGCTATTCCCTAACAATGAATTCGAGTACGAGGTGATGGATGATGCCATGACCGAGAGAGTGAGTAACCCAGGAAATCAAATGCCGAGATGGCTGTTGACCTGCGGATGTGTGACGCCTGTTCTCTTCAAGAGGCCAAAAGGAGGACGGGATATGATTGTCAAACTTCTGACTCCATCCAATGTAGCACAATGGTCATAAAAATCATCATATTGGAAAAGTGAGGAATATTCAGTGGACAACTTTTTCCTTCTTGTTTACTTTTGTTTTTTGAAATTCTATTTTATTTGGAAAATTCGTGTTTTTTCATATACATTTAGACAGTGATGGAGGACTATTTCTTAAGAATATCGTCAGAAATTAATAATCTGCAAATCAGGAACAAGTTTTACAAGAGATAGTTTATACTAGAACGTGGATATTTTCTAATAAAGCATTAATTATACATGTGTGAATACCTGATTAAGTGGAGAATTAGTTTTACGATAATAATTAATTAATATTCATTCATCTATCCAGAACTCAGATCCTATGATTTTGTATAGACAAGATTTCAATACAGCGTATTAGTACATTCAAGAAAAGGAATATTAATTCATCCATCTAGAATATTTTATGCAGATGACGTTTCACTGAAACTTTCGTACTTTGGTCTTTGAAGGTTTAAAGGATAAGAATGTAAGCAGGGAGAAATATTCGTTAAATGTTTCCAAAACTACTATTTACAGATATTTGCTGAGTAACTTTAATACAAGGAAGGTGTGTAATACATATATGTCTTACAAGTATGTGATGTGTTAGTGAATTACATATCGTGTCTTGCTTGGAGACAGATTGAGTTGTAGAGGCAGCCTTCTTGAATGATGGAATCTGATGCATATGCATTTTTTAATCTGGAGGCTGTCCGTACTGTTGCCAGGGCAGTTTGGGGTGTGTGAGTATGTACATTCATTTGTACGGATGTCACAGGTCTAACCGACCGAGGCACTTGCGAGAGACACATTCCTTTGTGATAGGAAAGAGGTTGGTTTGGTAAATACCAGGTGTCAGGAGAAAACCCCATCTTAAACGTATGGCACATATTTCAAATGACTTAGAAACAGTTGCCTTTGAAAAGAGAGAGAAGTGTGAAAATGTATCTCTTAACTTAATATTGCTTTTGAAAGAGAGAAGTGTGAAATGTATCTCTTTACTCAATATTGCCTTTTAAAAGAGAGAAGTGTGAAGTGTATCTCTTTACTTAATATTATGTTATGTATCTATATTACAGATGGGCTCTATTCCATAATATTAGAGACGGGATTCACTATCCTGACTAATACAATGAAACAATTGACATTTTGGGTCTGGGAGTGAATACTTAGCCAGGAGAGTGGAATGATAACTTATTAGTTTCTTTGTGGGGCAGACTTGGGTTTTTATTACTATGACTTATTAATCATTTTGTTCTATTTTATGTTCATCTGCTTTGGGTAATAAATAGTATATTGTTGTATTTACGTGAGCTTAATAGCCTAATGACATGTTTGCCGATAGGGAGGGCTCCGCTGTGAACAGGTAAGGGTGTTTCCAGTTGCGTAGTTTTGTCAAAAGGGTGTATGAGTGGTGGGCAGCGGTTTAACAAGCTTTTTATATATTTTATAAGCTGTAGTATGCTAACAAAGAGACTGGTGACTAGTTAAACATATATTTTTTGGTAGGAAAAGGGGTTATAATCAGGTCACAGGCAACTCGGGCTCTTTTTGCTGATTCAGTGGTTTGGTGTGGTGTTGAAAGCGTCAGGTATCTCTCTGTATCTCAGTGTTTGGCCATTTGGTGATTCATGAAAATCGGTGTTTTAAAACATGAAGGGAAAAAGTTTAGTTTTCGACATATTAAGTGTTTCACGAGTGTGGTGAACAGGCTACGCATATTTGCGATGCATATACGAATTCTGTTTCCAGTCATATGAAGATGTGAGTGTATTTTTCAAGTTTTCTTTCTTATTTTTCTCCTTATTATTTAAAAAAAAAAATTTTATTCCTTTTTGTTTGTGTCAAATTTACTCAAAGGGGGCTTTTGTTTTGATGTCTCTCGAAATTCGACGGACATGGTAATGATGTGAGCGAGGGTTTTGGTTATAAGTCACGCCCTGAGAGAGAGAGAGAGAGAGAGAGAGAGAGAGAGAGAGAGACAGGGAGGCGAGATTTGTGTGTGTGGGTCTGGTTGTAGCTGTGTTGGATCGCTTTGTAAAGCGCTTTGTACCTTTTTTCCTTTCCTTATCTATCCCCCTCCCTATTTTTTTTTTGTTCCTTTCGTGGGATGATAATACTGGGTGCTGGGCGCGTTTGTTTTTTTGTTATCCATTATTGGGGAAAAATTTGTATTAACTTTTTCTGGATTGGGTTTTTTGTGTGTATAAATACATTGATGTTATTGAGATCTGGGAATCTTATAGAACAAAAGACCTTCCAGAAAGATAAAAAAATGGCAGAGACTAAGAGTACCACAAACACTACTACATCACATAACGAACGTGCGTGCAGGTGTAAGCCTGTTCTGGGGAATGGTAGATGGTGTGCTGTCACAAACCAGGGCAAATTTTTATTGAAGAGGTGAATAACTATTTAGCCGGAAGAATATAACAGATGATATAAAGGCGTTTTGAGAGGCGAAAGCTTTGCTAGATTTCAATAGAAGGGATCTCTCCCATCATTGCAGGAGTTTTCCAATTTGCAAAATGTCGTACCTGGACTGATTTGCAAGCATTTTTGAAACAGCTTATGGCTCAAAAAAGGAACACAGAGATATGATGAGGGACCTTCTGGATCTTTATAAACCCCGGCAGGGCACTAATAGCCTCGTAGAACATAGTTCAAACTTTTTGACTCTGGCGGATTGGGTAGGAAAATTGAAAACATCTAAATGGGTTACAGGAAGTAATGTTCTCACTTGAGAATGTTCATAAACTGATCTATTTTTCCCTGCTCTTGCACGATGTACCAGATGCAATAGTGAATAGCTTTGATGAAAAGATTGAACCTACTTCTGACAAAGAATTATTTTATGACCAAATAGAGAACATGTCTATTTTTTTTTTAATAAGACAGGCCAGGGGGTATAGGGTGCAAAGAGACAGA
>NC_087202.1:140562345-140564845 GCF_015104395.2 Macrobrachium nipponense | reverse complement strand
TATCCACCACCCACCCACCCCCTATTCCCATCCTCATTCTGTCTTTACAAACAATCGTTCCATGGTGTTACACATCACGAATTCTCCTCATTATTGATCTTCTCTCGCTCCTGGAAAAACAGGCATCAATTTCCTTGAATTACAGAAAAAAAAAAAAAAAAAAAAAGCGCGTTGTTCTCTTCGCTTATGAAGTAGTTATGCTTTTCCCCCTGACACAATATTCATTTAATGTTTGAAAGATTCAGTGTCCTTTCTTCGGTCCTTCCAGTCTGCATTTTTGGTTTAGGGAACTCCAACCGTCTAAGACCAATCTATTTCAAAATGAATCTTCAAATCTCGAAGAATATGCCCACTAGTCACATATTTTACATTTCTGACTCGCTTGTCCCTCTTATGATATCATTTTCAGTTGGTAAATGGAGTGTTTCTGTAAGTTGCAGATTTCCTTTCAAGATTTTAACTCTTCCTAAACATTCCTTGGAAGCGTGCTGTAACGATAGCGTTATTATGGAGTCAGTTTCCGAATCTATTCCGTTTGGTATTCATTCATGTACTGGCAAATCTGTACAACAAGTTTCTTTCTTTATTTTTAGGTAGTTGCTGACGGTCACCAGACTTACTTTCAATAATTTTCTTCGTTCGTGATTTATGCCCTTTTCTAAATTCCCCTTCATGTTTTATTCAGCTGATACAGCTCTCTTGGAGGACTTTCTTCGCATTCCATTGCATGATGCTGCCCTGTATACCATTTCTACGGCGGCTGAAAGGTAATGAAAATTATCTTAATGAGCTTAGATTTAAATATTGTTTTTTTATTGCACACAGTATACGGTATACCAGATGTAGGTGATGCATAAAGCTCCATTAACCCGCAACCCCCCCCCCCCCCCCCCCACCCCCCGCCCCCCCCCCCGCCCATCCCACCTCCAAATAACTGAAGCAATAGCTGTTCTACCAGTTTTATATTCAAGGAAAAATTTTAATCATCCAACATGTATAACGATAAATTCCACTTCGGTTTACATATATGAAAATATATCAATTCCGAGGTAGAGTGAATTCGATATTAAAGGGCATTTGTAGCTCGAATAATTTATATGAATCACGGTGATGTGATAATTATTCATAATATGATTACATTCGTCAAACGTTCGAATTTGTTAACTTGGTAGAGGGGGTTGGATATCGATTCTAATAACGAATAACCGAGTTCGAAGATGATTTGTCAGGTCGGAATCGATATAAACTTATAACCTCACACGTTAGCCGAATCGATAATACACTGACGTTTTTATTTCGACTTTGTCTGCTGGACGGCGGTTCGAACCCACGAGAGGACGAAATTATTATCATCTAAAAGATTCCCCTTCGGTTTACATATATGATAATATATCATTTCCTAAGAGCGAATTAGATATCAAAGGACATATGTAGTTCGTATAATTTACATGATCACTGTATAGAGAGAGAGAGAGAGAGAGAGAGAGAGAGAGAGGGCGGGGGTTTATGTAGCTAACTCTTTGAGATACAACAAAGTCTTTCAGACTTTGCTGCATGTCATGTTGATATTCCTTAATTAAAGCAGCATGAACACGGACCAAAGTCTGAACAAGACAAAGCCTCTGGGAGGAAGGAAGTGAATTAGGCTGTGCTGTTCCGATTTCATGGGAAACTGAACTCCAAATACGAAGGCGTGGGAGGGTGTGGGCTGTTGCGGACGGCTTTTGCATAGAACTTTAAGGCAAATTGGCCAGGATTCTCAAATAACTATAACATTATGAATCGCTTTTATGCTTTAAAGGAGGACATGTTCAATGAATCGTCTTACTAAGATTGTTATTGAATTCTTTTATATTTTGTCGATCCCATTTAGGTTTTCAGTCCATATACATATTATTTCGAGTAAACAAAAGCAAATAAATCCATTAACTAAATGGAGTTGGTATGCATGACACTCCTGTTCCTCAAAGATGGAATGACAATAACTTGGAGGGGAATTCATTCACGACTGTTTTCCCTTTCACACGAGAATGACAAAATCATACTGGGGACGAATACGTTGAGGTATAAATTGAATTTAGAACTGTCGGCTTTTTATGTGAACATAACTCGGGTTCAAAGGCTCTGATTTCACCGAACTTCAAAGAACAGTCTTTGCCGTCTACTCTTTTTTTTTTTTTTTTCTGTAAGTACAGTTGTAGTATATGCCAATATCCCTGTTTTCTTTCCTTCCTTTTCCTGTTTTGTAGTTTTGTGAAATATGAGTATAACCACCTCTGCATCATCGAATAATACCTATAAAAATGTACTTTAATATACGAGAGCTTTAATAATAAATTCCCACCTTTTTCAATTTGAATCGAATAGAAGCCGACAGTAATACATGAGGCTTCAAATCCCTGAGTCCTAGTCTTATCAGTCACCTGGCTTTTCTTTAATGTTTAAGGTTGATGTCCAATGAATATTCTCGGTCTTTCATAACAAGCTTTTCTAGGCATTT
>NC_087202.1:140547345-140552345 GCF_015104395.2 Macrobrachium nipponense | reverse complement strand
GTTTGGCGTGTCAGGTCCATCTTGCAGAAAATCGTATACTTCCTGGATATTAAAACACATTTTCTTCTTGTGTTCCCCTTCCCCCACTTTCTATTAGAGATCCGGATTATTCATCTCGTTGAGCAGGCCATTCTTAACATTCTCCATTCTCCCTACGTATCCATGCCACATCTTTTTATCGAGATCTCTTCGCGTAATCTAAGCCAACTTAACCTTTTCATCATATGCTCCTGCAATTCAACATTGCTCAGCTATTATTTTTCACACACGTCATGCAATCTATATCTGAAGAATTGTGTTTTTTTTTGTTTTTTTTTTATTAAGCTAATAAACATCCATACGAAATTCCAGATTGTTAACGAAACCATATTATTGAAGAGAAAGGCATTTCAGAATATTCATCTAGCATAAAATCCCACGACTGAATCATAAGGGGGAAAAATTTGCAAGAGCAAATTAGCGTCAGTGTCACTTCACTGTCCACGTTCCGGTCAAAGGGATCGGGATGAACAATTAGAAAAGAGTAAATGGGAAAATGTTCGTAAAAAAGAAACGCTGAAGAACAAGGCTTCTTATCATAAATGAAGGGTAATCAAAGATTGACATAAGTGGGTTTTGCTTTTAAGAGAATAAATCACATCATACTTGAAGATTATCTAATGTGTAAGAAAGACAAAGGAATGATTAACTCCCAAAGTATTACTTTGTTTTTCATTTACAAAAGGTGAGCAAAGAAAGAAAAACTATTGTTTGCAAAGTATGACCCCAGGAGCTTCGAGTAACATCTCCAATTTTCCTAAGCTTTAAGGAATGTTAAATAGTTAGAGGTCAATAATGTTATACACAGCTGACTTTAGACAGTAACCTGCGAACACAGTAGCTCCCAAATTTCCCCAGTCTATTTTAAGGTTTTGTACTTAACCATGTGCAGGAAGTAAAAACAGGCAGACTTTTCTTGCAGTAATAAACGTGCTATAAAAACAGTGAGTGATTCTTCCCTCACCGTATTCGCTTTATTCAACTCCAAACGGAATCGGTTATTCTCAAGGGATGCTGGAAAAAGGCTTCTGTGGTTTAGTCAAGTTCAGCGCGTGGAAGCGAGTCCTCTCGTTCCC
Organism: Macrobrachium nipponense; assembly: GCF_015104395.2. NCBI lineage: Eukaryota > Metazoa > Arthropoda > Malacostraca > Decapoda > Palaemonidae > Macrobrachium > Macrobrachium nipponense. Next base: position 140,551,230 of record NC_087202.1, on the reverse strand, counting down.
CTGTTTACCGTCCAAATAGCTGACAAGGAAATCATTCCTTCTCTTACTTCTGTCAACATTCTAAAGCTCAAGTCACTTCAAACTCGTCTTGGAGAGATATGTAATTAAACTTGAGAGCTTCAAGTTTTCCATTTTAAATTCGGGAGGTACTTTCTCTGTTCACATTACCAGAGATTTCTAATGGCCATCTCTTGATTTAACAGGAGTATGTCTCATATTCACAGCAGTATTAAATCCAGGGCTATCGGCGTAATGGACAAAGGTAACTTGTGAATTTTAAATACTCAGACTTTCAGAAGTAAAGGTTTCATGTGGAGGGTGATCAAATAGACCGATATAGGCGGGTGTTGCTTTTAAGAGAATAAAGTCACATTGTACTTGAAGACAATCTAACTAGCAAGAAAGACAAAGGAGTCATTAACTCCCGTAGTTTTACTTTGTTTATTCATTTACAAAAGGTTAGTATAAAAATTTTTTTTTCGCAAGGTATGACCAGAAGCTTTGAGTGACAACTCTAATTTTCCTAGGCTTTAAAGAATATAAAATAATTATAACACAGCTAACTTTAGACAATAACCTGCGAACACAGTAGCTCCCAAGTTTCCCCAGTCTGTTTTACGATACTAAGGTTTTCTACGCACAGGAAGTATTAACCAGCAGACTTCTTACAGAAAGAAATTGCCTTTCAGGCAATAAGTGATTCCTCCCTCGACGTATTTGTTTCATTCAACTCCAAACGGAACCGTTAATTCTCAAGCGATGCTCGGAAGAGGGTTTCTGTGGTTTAGTCAAGTTCAGTGCGTGGAAGAGAAAGTCTTCTTGTCCCTCTGTTTACACTTCCGTCCAAATAGTCGACGATGAACTCGTTCCCCCTCTTACTTCTGTCAACATTCCTCAGTTCAAGTCACTTCAACCTCATCTTGGAGAGATCATGTAATTAAAGGTCAGGGCTTCAAGTATTCCATTTTGAATTCGTGAGGTACTCTCTCTGTTCACATTGCTAGAAATTTCTGGCGTTCTTTTGTTTTATCATTGGAATATGTCTCTTATATTCACGGCAGCATTAAATCCTGAACTATTGGTTTAAATCAGCGACTGGGAATAAAGAACCAGGGTTGCTTGTGACTTTTAAATACTCAGACTTTCAATAACAAAGGTTTCTACTGGATACCTACGCAATTTTTCCCGGTTATCATTTAGCCTCAACTTTGCAAATGGGAATGACTCTTTCGCTCCCCATATCTATCTATCTAGTAATGTTTATAATTCATAAAATAGTGGAAGAAAATAGATAATGAGACGACACAATTTATATCACTTTCGTTAGGCTGGGAATCTTTCCTTTTGTGGCAGCTGGGGAAACTCGACGAGGAGAGAGAGAGAGAGAGAGAGAGAGAGAGAGAGAGAGAGAGAGAGGTGAGGACGTCAAGATAGTGATTACATCAATCTCTCTCTCTCTCATACAAACTAAGGATAGTGGTGATAGATGAAGACCTTTCAATTATGTTTTCCTCTGTTGGGCTGCAAGATCGTTGTTTTTTCCCTAGAGCGAGGGCGGTGGTGGGGGTGGGGGGGGGGGGGGGGGGTGGGGTGGGGGGGGGGGGGGGGGGGGGGGGGGGGGGGGGGGGGGGGGGGGAGAGCGGGTTTGTGGTTTCTGAGGGGGAAAGAAAGTAGATTAGATATTTGGCAGTAGTTTTAGAGTCTGTAATTCTAATCTCCTCTCGCCCTAGGCAAACAAAGATGCTAGTTGCATTTTTTTTATTTTTCATGATTCAAGTTGTGTTTTTGACGAAATGTTGAGAACGTTTCTTGCAGAAAGAAGTCTACGTTACACCTGTCTTGTCTTGACCATTTTCATTTTTTATAAACCTTCACTCTAATAAACTGTCTTCTCCCCAATGAAAGAAATACTGAAAAATACTAATGTTCCTCACTATGAATTACCCCAATGCTCGTCATACTCGTTTGGCCTTCTATACCGTTTGATTCATCGATCCAACACTTGGCCCTTTTTTAACTCTGGTTGCTCTCCTACCATTTTTGTCCTCCCTTCCTCTCAGCTCTCGGGAAGTGATAGCGCGTCTTTAATTAAAAGACCCTTTTACTCTAACTACTCGTCCTTGAACCTGCCATGATCAGATGTATCTCAAGACAAACCCCTCCAACCCGCTACGTCCTCCAATTACTTTCAGTCAACTTTCGTATTGCAGCTCATTCACAGTAAAACTGATAGAACATCCTCACGATGTAATTCAAATACATGGAAATATCGTTTTTTTTTTTTTTTTTTTTTTTTTTTTTTTTTTTACTTTTAAATTAAATTCTTCAAACGCACTGCGGTAATGCTGGCAATCTCCTCCTTAAAACATGCAAAGATATAAGAAGTACTGTATTGGACAATCGAAAAAGCAACTTGCGTTGCGAAATTTGGCCAATGAATGGTATCTGCAGAAATGATAGTAGCGATGCCATAAATGTCCATAATCAAATCATGTGATGGCGCTATTTTATGGAATTGTTCCCGAGTACTGTTAAAACAAAATAATTATGTAGAGGGGTGTATACTTGAAAGTGCATGCATTGCCATAAGTGATTGCAACAATTTTAGTAATCATTGAAGGGTACTTAAAACAGATCCCTTCTTCTTGCATATAGTTAAAGGAAAGTACAAACTAAACAAAGACTCTTTCCTTTTGTAACATGTTTTGAAGCGTCGTTATATACTATGAAGCCTTGAACTGGTTTATAGATAATTTAATCAGAGGGTTGTTTCTGTGTTTTTCACTAATAGCATAGATTAATTGCTAGATGAATTATTCAACAAGATCTTTTTTTTGTGTTTTTGAGACCTTCGAACTGGTTGTAAATTTCAAATTACAAGGTTGTTACGGTAACTGATTTTCTTGTATTCCAATGCCAATGTTTTATCTAATTGCTTATTTTTGTTTATCACTTTCTTATGTTTTACTTTGGGTGCACTATAAAACTTTTGTGCCTTAGTTAATTAACAGCTCTCATTAGGGCCAGTTGAGACTGAAACTTTTGTTGAGCTAAAGGAATTTAGCATTTTATTTTCCCCTGTGGACTGTAACCCCCGTACATACGTTTGTGCATGCATATATATATATATATATATATATATATATATATATATATATATATATATATATATATATATATATGACACATTGCATCACTAAAAGCTGAGAAACAATCATGTCTTGCAGAGGATAGTCGTAATACATTCGACCTGAGAAAGTATATGAAAGGTAATGCAACAGAAACGATTCTAGTAAAAGTCCAGGTAATGTTGTACGTAATGAATAATTTGATTAAGTCTCGGCGAGACTACAACGACTTATTGAGAAAGTTTTTTCTCTCCCCGTTATTTAAATATTTTTGATAGATAGTGAGATTCTTATTTTGATGGGAGTTTTCCAGCTGCATGAAGATATTTTAGTATAATTTTTTACTGTTTTTTATCTGATATCTGTATTTTTTTTAATAGCAGCATCTCTTCCTTTTTTGTTGTTGTAAAGTGAGCTTGTTTATTTTTTGCGTTACATTTGTTTATCTGAACAGCATAATCCAGGAGGAGATTAACGTGCACCAAGAATGTTAATCCCCACCCTGGAATTATCCTTAGATGGGTTTTATCCCAAGTCTTTTTCGTTCAAAAGAACAATGCTGCCCAGATTAACAAACTGTAACGTCTCCCCCAACCCCCCACCCCCATTCTGTTTGTATAATAAAGGCTCGGTCGTCGACTTCTTCTCGTATTCAGCGTGCAACCGAAAAATGTAGAATAAACTATGAAAGTATTTGTTCAAAGTCCTGATTTCACGTCTCCTTTTTTACGTGATTCTGTGATATTCCCAAACCACG
>NC_087202.1:140537345-140544845 GCF_015104395.2 Macrobrachium nipponense | reverse complement strand
AAACAGCAACACATTATTATGCCGTGTCCACACGGTCGAACTCTGTCTGCAGACACAAACACATTGTCTGTTACTAAATGAGCAATTTAAACGGACAAAACCTTGAAATGTCCGTTTGCTGTTTTAGAGAGGGTACAAACATGCCTTGCTCTGACTTCTAATATGAAACGACGACCGCTGCCAGACACAAAATCAGTTTTCAGTCTGTTTTCTATCCTGACTTACTTGAGAAGGTTTTTTTTTCTTTTTTTTTTTCTTTTTAAATTCATTACTCTGCAGCATTTCCAACTCAAACACGTATTGGTCTTGGGATAACATTATTGAATTAATTGAACTATTGCTCGAACTTGAATGTTTTTTTGTTAAACTAAGAAGTGTTTTTCGTAATAGGAAAAAAAAAACCAATGTGCTGCAGCCCTCAAAGAGATGACCGATAAGATTACCAGTAAAAGCTTCAAAGTTTTGACAAGTGGGTGTGAAAAAAAGAAACGATCTTAAACCATTTTTATGGTGTTTAGCGCTCTCTTCTTTTTAGCGGAAGACTCCGACCATTGTTATCGTACCGTATTACATTACCACAACTACACGCTGCCTCGACTTGCTGCCGACTGATTAGCGATTACCTAAAGTCCGTAACCCACCTGTCCTGTAGCTCTGCCGTTTGGACGAAGTTTCGGTCAGAGTTTGCATACTTTGTATGCTAAAGTCGTAGTGTGGGACGCAGCATAAGAATGAAGGAAAAGTCCGGTGCAGTTTTCAGTTAAGAAAGTGGTAGTCTGCGGAGCTCACTAGTTTAAGATTGATCTGTGATATGGTTTGGTGCTTATGTCGATGTTCATCATGCAATCAATTGCATAAATACCCTCATCCCTGCCATGGGTAACGAAAGCAACGTAAAAGACTATACCTTACAATAGTCTGTCAGAAGACAACACTGAGGATAAATGAAAGAAAGGCCAGGAGTTTTAAGCTTTGTGGAAGAGGAAGGAGGTTTCCAAGCTGTGTCTCCTCCAATACAAGGGACATTTTCCAGAGTAATGGGACCGCTGTTACCCTGACAGGAATTGACAACGGTTCCCCAGGGAAGGAGAGCTCACTTCTTAATTCACACATGTTCAGGACGAGGTCACAGAGTAGCTCCCTGTAATTTTGCCAAAAGAACCACAACTTTAACCCAAGATAATACTGTAAAAAAGAGAGAACAGAATGGGTACTTTACTGCAAGAAAAAGATCTTAGGGAAGACAAGCGTCTAGGTGTGAGTGTCTTTGATTTGATGAATTCGCGTTTGAAGCGCCGGAAATCGCGAAAAAATCTCCGAAAGCTCAAAAGTGAGCAGGGGTGTTTGGTCAGCATGTTGAGACGGTCCAGAAAATGGAGAAGTAGAACGAGAATCTAAAGGTGGAACTGGAACAACCACCCCCCCCCCCCCCCCCCCCTCCCCCCCCCCCCCCCCCCTTTTACAACAAGAAGTAAAAGAGAAGTTGGACAGCAAGACTGAGGAAATGGAGCGGAAATGAAGTAAAGCAAACGGCTCAAGAGTAGGTGCACACACCCTGTAGTCATGCCTATAGTGCACCAGGTGAGGTGCACCAACGGCACTGGCCCCCATAAGGGAGTAGGGGACAGTGTGGTGGTGTTTGTGGATCGAATCAAGAGCAAGAAGCGGGAATAGCGTATGTAGTATAGTTACAGGAGAGATAAACGAGAAAAAATAACCACGGCGGAGGGATAGAGGTGTGTTCTCCATCAACGGCAACACACCGAAAGGAGTTAGAGCTGTACAGTTGTGTGGGAGAAATTTCCCTTCGAGAATTTAATGGCTAATAAATATCTTACAGGTGTCGAGAAGTAACAGACACATCTAAAAAGCCTTGTAAAGATGACCAAACTTCGGTGCAATGACAAAAAAATTGCTCCCTTTCGCTAGATCGAAAAGTAAATCTTGATCTGCGTTGACAGAGTTTTTAAGAGTTGAGCAGTGTTTGAATATTCAAGTGATAGAGGAAGTTGAAGCAATGGGATGGTAGTTTGAACAGCTAAACAAAAGAATCTTGCAAAGTCTCAGATGCGGGAATTGAAATTGACCAAACAGCAGGTAGACAGAAGCTGTTGCTGGAAGAGGACTTTCTCAAGGTGTAATAAATGTGTAATAATAAATGTAAGTAACAAGATTAATTTAAGGTATCGTAAGTCAAAATTAGGTCGACTGTGAGTTAAAGGGCGTCATATTCGGGCACAAAAGTGAAGTCTCGAAGGGAAACGATCATTTTATGCAAAATCGAGAAGACCCGACTGATCTAGTTTTAAAAAACAAATGATAATCGAGGCAAAAGGAAGAAGAGTCTGGTCCATGAATGAAAGCAGAAGCAACAGTGTAAAGGTCTAATCAGAGCGCCTTCTAAATGTCCACGGAGAACGTGGAGTGAAATGATTGCTCTATAGAGTCGGGTGACTTGTGACGAGGGTTCAGACCTTTGCTCGAAAGAAACAGGGAGAAATTTCTGAAAGGGTTTTCTTAAGAAACGAGTTCAGAAGTCAGCCAATGAATTCTTCTTTACCGGGGACGGCAAAGGGATTTTCTTCTTTAATGAGAGGTTCGGCCAAAGGAGTTTAAGCTCTGATTAGGGAACAGGTTTAGTAGGGATCTTGTCTTATCACGGGTGGTTGTAAAGGCTGCTACAGGTTGTGGTTTATTACTCTGAACGCTCCTTTTAAAGAATATCCTTCTCTAGGGTTTCAAAGAAATGTAGTTTACTGGAATCATCTTATTTCAGTCTCTTTCAACTTTGTTGCTCAATGACCCGATATAAAAAGAATATCCTTCTCTGTATTAAGAAGAAATAAAGTTAATTCCTCGTGCCTTAAGGAACAAGTTTTAACACCTTCTTTTAATTTTGTCACTTCTGTGTAAGCTGACATCTTTTTATCATTTTTCTATTTATGAATAAAGCTTGTCTTGAATAACAATCCGTTACGCATAAAAGATTTCCTGTGAAATTTGAAACTCATTGGAATGTAATTCGAGTAAGGGTAATTTTCTTAAAGTGATTTGCTTCTCTGAAACAAATAATTCGCACTTTTATGCATTTCGCAACCCCTGCTGTATACTACTACGATTGGTATTTCTTGCCTTTTTCCTTTTCAGTTTGAACGCCAACATCTTGATATCGATGCTAAAACCTCCGGAACATTATCCAAGGAAAAGTTAATGAAGAAACATTGTGAAAGATAAATAGAGGATCTAGTGGAACATTGGTCAGGGAGGGTTCATACCATATCCAGATTCGGGAAACTAACATTGATGCATATTTGATATTGCTCCAACCTTTTTTATTTATTGTCTTGGGGTATCAACTTGATGTTTCGCATCGCAGTGTGTTCACCATGTCCGGTTTGGTCATTCCATTTGGTGCCTCATGAAGATCTTTCTGAGATGCTCGTCTTCTTTCGATTAAAATTACATAAGTACTGGGATTGAATCTGGCAAATGAGCATTTATTTTGGGGCGACCTTGCATATTCTTTTACTGTTAAAAGTGATAAATAATCTCGATTTCTTTATCTGGAGGGGGAGGCAGGACTCACTGGTTATTCCAACGGTTGTCCAGTGAAGACGACGACAGATTCACACCAGGTAAGACAACTGATTTGCAGTTCATGGTAGCCTGTAGGTATATATGCCATACCTATGGCCTCCTTTCTTCATATTGTTTGTCTATTATAGAATGTGATGTTGACATTACCCGCCTGTGATAGAGAAGCTTCAGATGAACATTTCCCGGACACATTTCTTTCCTTGCCCACTGCCGTTGAAAAGATGAACTATATTAACTTTATTCCCAACATCTCATTCGTTATGCTTCAATGATCGCAGTTACCCCGGACATTTTTGCCTTTAACCGCAATTTTCTTTCACTGCGGAATTTTCTTCACGCGGAAAATACAACATATCTTTCTTGTTTGTTTGTTTCTTCCCTGCCTTTAGCAAAATGGTCTGGAGGAGGACTGAAAATTTTACTTCCCTTTATATTCAAAATAAAAGGAGGGTAACCAGATAAGTTTTTTCGTCTATCTTATGAAATCCCTTCAGATATCATATAATCTCGGTAGTCAAAAATTATTAATAAGATCCTAGCTTTTAGGAGAGAGAGAGAGAGAGAGAGAGAGAGAGAGAGAGAGAGAGAGAGAGATTTACAGGGATTAGGATGTCTCAAAGACTTATTAGTCCATCGGAGGAGACATCATGTCCTCACTTATCGCTAGGAGCAGGTTTTACTGTTCATTCACAATGTCCAAATGATTTTGTCTAGCTTTCTTTTAAACTCTTCCACACTGTTGCTGTTTACAATTTCTGGTCGCAGTTTATTCCATGTGTCACATATATTGTATGTTCAGATGTTCCCACAATGGGATGTGTTGTATCTCTTCAGTTCTATTTTCCATCCATTATTTCTCGTCTGGTTTTCGTTCAACGCAAATAGGTTACTTCTAATTTTGTTTTGCCTTTCAGTATTTTGAATTTTTCTACTAGTTTTCCACCTCCTGGCTGGACGATGTACGCGTTGCCATGGTTACCCAGAGTTACCAGCAATAATTATAGATTATATATCCTTAACCCTTCTTCTTTACTAGTAAAAATGGGAAATGCAATTAAACGGATGAAAATCTTTGTATTTTATGGCTTCAGAAGGGAAAAACTAATATGGATGGTGCGTTTAGGGTTGGGGAAAGAATCGTGTTTGGAGATCTAGATATAACATTACAGCTGATTAGACGGTGTAAGATCATTGTTATAAGGACTTTGCCAGTGATTTGCTTTGAAGATCTGTTATGGATTATTATGGAAGAGCATTATCAGGTGAAGTTAGGGACGTGGATGAGCAAACTATTAATATTTCTTTAACCAAATCTCATTAAATATTTTTTCACATAGCTCTAAATCCAGCCATTGATGTTGAGGGCGGAACTTCTATCATGATTGACAGGAAATTTAACATTCTTGTAACGTGAATTGATCTTCATCCACGATCAAAGAATGCATAAAATCACATTTAACTATCGACGCTATGTATTTGATATAATTGGTGTTGATGCCCAGTCAAGTAATATTTATTAAAATGAAAGGGGAGATTTTGTTTTCTTTGTTGAGCTTTTCCGATTCAAAGCAATTCCCACAGGTACTGTTTGCTTTAGAAATTGAACGTTATAGTTGGTGTGCCAACGTGAAGAGATTGTCACAAATATAGATCAAGAATTCATGGAAATACCTTTTGAAGCTAAAATCCTCCGGAAGGCTGGATTGTTTCCGTGGGTAATCTAAATAAATTTTGTGTTCTTTCTACTCGAACCATTCCTATAACATTTTCTGATCATTCAGGAGTTTTATCTGTGAATGAAATAGATACTGGAAGGTCTTTCTGGAAATGAAATTGTGCACTTGGTACGAAATATGATTTTGAGCTTCTATGGCAGGATTTAAAAAAAGGAAAATTATACATCACTGTACGAACGACGTTCTGAGTGACCAGTTGGGAGGCAGAAAATCTGCCCTCCATTCCACTGTCCAAATAATCAGGATTAATTAAGTTGGGTGATGTTATCAGGCTTTTCGATACCCAAAAGGGTATATACCAGACTTGCAGATAGAGCTCTCGATCGATCGATCGATCGACTCATCATAATAGAATTTTAAGTAGATAATATTTATTGTAAATGTCATCTAATTTTATATATAGCACATATATATGAATTCCACCTAATAAAAGGAGCCCATAAAAATGTCAAAATGTGTAAAAAAAAAAAAAAACACTATTTCAGAGACCAGCTGTCTCTCTCTTCAGGCAGGTAATGAATGAAAAAAGTTACAGGAAAAGCAGTATTTATACCAAGAGTTCCATAGGTCGGCCATTAAGTCACCCCGATTAACAATATTTCTTTAATCTTATTAATTGCTGGCTGGAGGAAGATTTTATCTGTAATATCCGAGTCCCACAATCCTTTTGAACGATTCGTTGTGTTTCTTTGTTTAATCAAAGCTGATTCTACCTTCTAGCTTTTGAACCGAAAGTTACTGCTATAAATTATTTGTGACAAATTCCAGTTTATTCTGTGATTATGGTTATGTGGTTAGAAATAGCTGAACTCTGTTGTCCATACGAAACTGAATTTTTATGTTGTATTAATCTTAGGGAGGAGTGATTTACCTGTAAAAAGAATGTAGAATTGGTCACAGGCAAGGGGTTTTGGATAATCCTGTGTCTTTGGGGATTGGCTTTTGTTGGACATTAATCGGAGATTAGGCTTCGGTGTTTGGGTAGGTTAAAGGAAAGGGTTAGAATTTCCTTGTGTCTGTTTCAATGTCTTAATGCTGTCCAGATGTGGGATTTCCATTTTATTCCTGGGCTTCTCTCTAGTTTGGTTTTGAAGGGGACAGTAAAAGATTGTGTGCTTTACTGTTCGCTTTCTTAATTATATGGTCAGGGTTAGATGACAGCTGCTAATAGATTAGTTCAGTTTCCTTTTCCAGGAAATCCGAGGAACTAATACGTAAGGCTCCTAAGAATAAATTGCTGGCTACGCCAATCCTAATTGAAGTGTCATGATTGCTAAAATAGTGAATGCATGAACGTGAAAATGTTTGGTTTTCTGTATATGATAAATTTGTATTCTGTGCTGTGTCTAATTGTTTAAACATCATGGAAAGGAATTTTGTTGTCTGTGTCCCATTCAACTTTAAATTTATTGAAATTGCTACCCCCCCCCCCCCCCCCTCTATTATCCCAAAATGTTAGAAAACCATCTACGTATCTCGTCAACAGCATGTCTTTAAGTTTAATTGCATTTATATTATACTTCCAAAATATTCCATGCATAGATTAGCTAAAACAGGAATTAAAGAGACGTTTTACGTATAATAACAGGAAAGAAACTTACATCTCAAAAAACCTGTTTATACTACCATGTAATATTAAACTGAAAGATGAGCTAGGTCTCAAGAATTTTGTAATTCGTGTCGCATTTAAGAAAGAAAAATAACGCCTGTGTTTAGGAAGAACCCTCCTGACAGTACTAATAGGTGTATATCTAAAATTCCATGTAAGTCTTTTATTTGGGTCAAATTGAAAAACGATGGAAAAGAGAATAGCACATCAAAATGAAATGTGGAAAATGAAAAATTGCTCAGCTGAACAGTGGAATTTTTTATACATCGTTGAAAACAGACATTCAAAGGGGCTAGGACATAAAAGATAATTTATTTTAATAATATATTGGAAAACATAAATTATTCTGGTTTATAAAGTTTAGCTTTGTAAGTACATGATATCAGTCCAAAGCATTTATAAACTTGATATTATCATTGCAAAACAAATATGAAAAATGTTAGGAAGTTGCAGAGAGTAGACATGTGGGTGGGAAAAGGACGATCAGATTTGTAACGAGTACCTGATCTGACACACAAATGAGTTTATGACTCCCACTCCTGTCACCCGTCATGTGTG
>NC_087202.1:140529845-140534845 GCF_015104395.2 Macrobrachium nipponense | reverse complement strand
TTGATCCTCATTCTCCCAATTCAATTTCCAGCCTCAAAAGAAAGAAATCCTTTGTTCCCTCTCACTGCCTCATGGGCCGCATGCTCCCCTTGTGTGATCGTCCTGACCAATGAAGTCATTGCATACTTCAGTGAAACCTTAAAAGTTCCTTTTCCCAGTATTAGAGAATTAATTAATCAAAGCAAGAAGTCATTTTTGCCTTTTATCTTGTTTAATCTGGGATTCTTTTCCAGATTCCATGAGTCACATGCTGTCTCTCTGCCCGCAAGTGTGCATTACCAAGTGTATGAAAACCAGCTAGAACTACTCCAGTTGGAGCCATCATTTCTTTTTACTTTTTCTCCAGGCCAGCACGGGCCTTTTTGTAAATAAATAGCTGTAAAGTAACGAGCTGAGTTTTCTGGCGACTTTCCCTCTAAGAAATTATCAATAATAATCAGATTTACGGTAAGTTCAATAAATTTCAACTTGTCTTCCTTCAATTATTTCCGTTTACGTATATAGCCTCTCTCAAGGCCAGCTAAATACGTAAAAAAAAATTGGCGACCTTGCCAGGATCGAACCTAGCTTGCTTAAAAAAACTTAAAAGAAAATCGCGTTATCCGTTGTAAAACGTAAACTGTAAATTATTTTACAAAAAAGCAAAATCAAGCACACTTGCAGGGAAAGAAGACAGACACTGACTCATGATAAGGTATTCCATTCATTAATATGATTATTTATAAACCTATGTTAGCTTAAGTACGTTAAGTATTTTTATTTAGAAGTGTTTTAAACAAATGTGAGGGTAGAAATATTACTATATTGTAACGGCCAGAGCGCCGAGCGAATTCTGTTATTTTGTAAATCGCATTGTTGTCGGACGAGCACTAGCACGTGTATTAGATAGATGCCAGAAAGGACCAGATCAAACTAGGAAGTGCTTTGCCAGGGTTTATTGCTGTATTAGAAAGCCTAGCTAGTTAGGAGTGTTTTACTAATAGTTACGGCAAAAGAAGTGTACAATTCTTTTGTCTGTGATATGTTAGGGTATTCATTTCTAACTTAGTTTTCCATTCCAAGTGTTGGTAACCGCTTACCTCTCAGCTTAATTCAGCCTCGCGCACTCTCGCGCCTGCGCGGTCTCAACCAGCCTTCGTCTCATTCACAACGGCAGCCATGTATGTTACCCATTTAAGAATTACCTAAACAATTTAAGCAAAGTAACGTAAGTCTCGAAGTTTTAAACGTAAATAATATCAATCTCGGTACTAGTATCTATCGTTCTGCCAGAGAAATTAACGTAATTCGCCTTGAATAAAGAAACTAAAAGTTCGTGTTGTAAATCGCCTTCGCATTTACAGAGAATCAGCTGTTTTGAACGACATGCTGTATGCTATCCGCACTACTCAAACTCGCTCACGTGTTTCACCTCGCATCGCTCACTCACTCGCTCGATGAGCGAAGTTTCATTTCCTTTCGTACTTAACGTAACCTCTTTTACAAATGTTTGCTAACATCGTTTTAAAATCCTTACCGTCATTTCACTGTTCACAGGGACCTAGTAATCTTACATAAAATTAACGTAAATCTTAAAAGTAGAATAAATTACAAGAATTGTTAACGTACAACGCGTCTTTGTAAAATTCGTATGTAAACGCAAATCATTTCATAAGCGCGAGCCGCTACTATTAACATAAAAATCGTTCAACACGAGCGCGTTATCATTTTCATAAAACGTTATCCAAAGCAATTCTTTCATTTCACGTAAACGTAAGTAAATCATTTAACGCAAGTTGCGTCATATTAAACTAACATTAGTAGTTCAATTCAATATAAGAGAGTTCATTCATATATCATTTTTCACCCTCTCCGAGAGAGAGAGAGAGAGAGAGAGAGAGAGAGAGAGAGAGAGAGAGAGAGAGAAAAACCAGAACCCAGTATTCACGAAGCCAAGAGTACTACATCTGACCATTAATTATAGCATGCAGAATTAACTTATTTTAGTCTCTTGTGTCTTTCATTTACACAGCGTGATACGTACGCGCATGTGTCCACTGCAGTTTTGCAAGCATTTATTTATCTCATTTATCGAGTACTTCAGCGAGGGACTGAGCATTTCATAAAATTTCCATTACCTGTCGTTGCCCGAGTGGTTCTTTTCATTTTCTTTATCACAAAGACTTGCGTATACTGCAAGCACAATTCGCACGTGTGCCACGCAAATTCATTACTTCCAGACAGGGAAGTCGTTACCAGTTTAGGACTGGCCACCACCAGTGCACATCAGGTCTTACCATTTCACAGTGCCACTAATTCTTGACACTGTCCATCGACTGGCTGCTGAAGTACTCCCACCTTTTACTTTCTCTCCTCCACCATTACACTCTGCTATGAGCAGTGCCATTTCACTCAGTATATTTAAGTATACTGCATGTAGTGTCCGGGACACACCAGCACGATACCAGTGCTCCAAGGAACGCCTCCTCCATAAGTACTATTGCACCTGTACAGGCCGTACAGGTAGCCATTATACCTGCGTGTCCGTCCCTTACGGAACAACGCCCAAGTAAACCTGCGTGTCCGTCTTACGGAACGCCCCAATTGATTAGTGTGTCCGTGTACAAGGGTCAGTGATCCTTCGGACCAATCAACAAAGGGAACGCCTCCCGAAGTGCCGCAATACCCTGCCCTAAGTGCTGACAAAACCTGCGTGTCCGTCTTACGGAACGCCCAATTCATTAATGTCCGCGTACGAGGATCAGTGATCCTCGGACCAATCAAGGGAACGCCTCCCGAAGTGCCGCAATACCAGCACTATTAGTGCTGTCCAAAGGAAACGCCTCCTGAAGTGCCGCGCACCTGTATTGAACCTACAGGTAGCCCATTCCAACGTCTCCCAAGTTGGGAACGCCCGTAAGTGTGACGTACGCGCACATCTCCTTCGATTTTTTCACCTCATCAGAAGGTGCCATTCACAAAGTGCCACCGAGCACCAGTCTTTCAGACTTTTCATTACCACGCCGCAGAACACATTTCCAAGTGAGTGCCACTTTCCACAGTAGGCACTCTCATTCCATTCAGTACCCTTTCCTGGCCATTATTTTCATTTCTTCAGAGCCTCTACTGCAGCCTAAGGGAAATGTCTTCCCCTGATTCCCGCGACTTCTTTGCCAGAGAGCTAGAGAAGCTCGGAGCCCCTCATAACTCTGGGCAAGGAGGCCGGTTACACTGGACCAGCACTTGACCAGTGGATAAAGGCGCAGCAGGCTGCTGCGCGCCTGCAAGAAAAGGAAGAAAGAGAAGCAGAGGAGAAAGCCAGAGAAGCAGAGAGAAAGGAAAGAGAAAGCATGAGCTAGCTCTCATAGATGACGCAATCTCTCTGCTAGTTTCTAAGCCCCAGACCATGAGCTGGACTCCCGGTAAGAGGTGGTTGCGGAGGTTCTGCACCACTTGTTGTGTGCAAGGGCATGCTGTGGATTCCGACCAGTGCCCAAGTCGGTCTCTACCTTGGGAGGAGAGCTTCCAGGGTGAACTTCTCCAAGGCTACCATGTAGCCCTGCCTGATGAACAGTCTCCTACGGCCTATCAGTGGGTACAAGTCATGGCCGACACCGAAGCCCAGGTCTCCCTTATTTCCAGAAAGGCATTGCCTAGGGGTGCCAAAATCCAGACGAACAAAGAAATTCAGTTTTTAATGGATTGACGGTAACCTCTATTCTGTTCCTTCGGTCCGTTCTGAATGTAAAAATGCCCTTTCTGGACCAGGTGACCAAGGAAACCACATTGTGCCGCCTGGGCGTAGTTGACCCATTTCATGATGTTTATCAGGTGATATTGGGCCGAGATCTACTTAAGCCGTATCTCCCCTGGACGCAGCTCCCACTACCAGATGCACCAGATCCCTGCAGCATGCTCATAATCAAACCTCAATTTTAGATTCAGAGGCTAGTGCCTCCGATGTCCCAGACATCCCTTTTATTTGTGAACCTGGCCCTGACCCAGTGTCAGAGCCAGACGTTTCTTCCGCATCATCTCAGCCTCTTACCATTTTACCGCTACCTCCTCCACTTTGGAAGAGGTAAGCCCACCAGTTTAACCCCGGACTTGCTTCCGAGGATGATTCAACGGAGGTTTCCTTAACCTCCCTACCTCACATCACTGCCAGAGAATGACTTTCCACCTGTGCCAGAGCACACTGCCAGCCTTGGTGACTCCACAGATTCGCAACCTGTGGGGCCATCTCGGCCTTACCGTCCAGTGCCACGGAAGAGGTTCTGGAACAAGTTCTGCCGCGACTGTGGCCGCAAGGGTCACATGTCTGCCAACTACGGAGGTTGCGCTGCGACACATATTCCTGCCATCACAATGGCAGTTTTACTAATCCTTCTTCCCTAGGACCCCCAGCTAAGGCCTATAACAGTCGCACCCCTCCAAACCAGCCTTATCAGCCAAGCCACGTCAGAGCCTATGACGACTCTGGCGCTCAAATCTCCCTAATACGGGAAGATCGAATCCCCCGAGGGGCAAACGTCGATAGACGTCACTTAATAACCATTGAAGGTATCAACCATATCAAGCTGATCCTTCCAACCGTACAATTGAGGGTCACCAGACCTAATTTCTCCAAAGTATGTACTCTTGCAGTTGCAAGCTACATTCCAGGAGGTTACGACCTCCTCCTAGGGCAAGACATGAAGTCTCCCTCGCATTCCAAAAAGCCTAGGGGTCCTAACCCACGACCAATCACTCCAAAGCAAGGAGTTATCGAAATTCTGCTTCCTCCAGGAAGTATGTCCACCAAACAGTCCTCCCCCGCTACCAAGGAGGGAGATTGATCATTCACAGTTCCGTTGCAAAACCTGCAACGTACTAGGGCACTCCACGAATTGGCCTAGGTGCCCTAGCCGACTACCAGCAGCGGACAATGTTCATTTTCCACAAGGCTTAGCTTCCAAAAGAGACAGGAGCCTCTGTCTCCCATTGCACCTCCGGTACCCCGCCACAGGTCCAGTCGACCT
>NC_087202.1:140510396-140525396 GCF_015104395.2 Macrobrachium nipponense | reverse complement strand
GTTTAGTATAATTTTTAATATTTTGATTTAGATATCTGTATTTTCTTTATGGCGGCATATCCCTTTCTCTTTTCATGTTGTATATTGGGCTTCTTTATTTCCGCATTACAAACATACATACATACATACCTACATATATATATATATATAGTATATAGATATATATATATATATATATATATATATATATATATATATATATATATATATATAGATAGATAGATAGATAGATAGATATTATATGATCGATAGATAGATAGATAGATAGATAGATTTTAACCATACCTAATGAGTAAAGAAAAGCCGACTAAAGGAATATCAACACTCAACCCCATAGGAAATTTTGTCGAGAGTTTTTAAATATATATGAAGACAAACACACACATATATTGCAGTTCAGCTGAAAAACTCCAAATAATTTTTTTTATTGAGACCAAATATATACTATGTAAAAAAGTTTTTTTTTTCTCTCGTGAAATTGAGCACAGTCGCACAACCATTTTTCATGATTTTTTCCCGTAGGTCACAGTTGGCAGCAAACGGCTCTTATTGACCTTTTATTTTTTTTTTTAGTCCTGCCTCCTCTAGTCCTTCATCTATTTCATCAACTATTTTTTTTCTATTATTTTTTAATGTAGATTTTAGATACCCTTCGCTTCCTTTTCAACTAATTGGAACAAGTATACGTTGAACAACAAAAGATAAAAAAACAAGTAGTATAGTGATGTGGGAACAGGTGAAAAAAATTGGAAGCTATGCTGAGGTACCTTTGTTCGTTAAATGGCTTCTATAAAAGTGAGATTATAAATTTTCCGTAAAGTTATAAATTTAGTTGAGGCTCTTTTGCACAAATTCAATTTAGTTTCGTTGATTAGATGTATTGCACGAAAACTCCTAAGGGAAATGAAAGGAACTAGTTTAATGACAAAGAGCAGGAGCTATCAAAATATATTGGATGAGGCAAGTAAAAATGCATTGGTAAGAAAAATGTTGGTATAAAAGAGAAGAAATTAAGAAAATATCGGGTTCAATATAGTCAAGAGATTAATAGTCTGCAGAGCCCACTAGTATAAGTTTGAATGATGTACAATATGTGTAATAAATACATTATTTAATGTTACAGTATCTGTAAATAAAAACCCATGACCTGAGGTCATGGCATTAGGAGGGTCCTACGTGACCAAAGCAGATCTAGATTATGCTATGCGCTGTCTGCAGTAGCCTGATTTAGCTCTGTACATTGTCAACATTTTATATTAATGATAACTTTGCACAACAAACTTCCATGGGAAGCGGTTGACCTGTTAACCTATGCCGGAAACTTGTAACTTCCGAGCGGCGGACTACGTATGTTTTTATATGAATCGCTGAGATAGCTAATGTTCCGCTATCGACGTGATGCTTTAGAATGGCAGTTCCGTGTCAGCCTTCAAACATATCGGTCTCCTGACCGATCTGCACCTCTTAGTATGGAGTTACAGAATAAAGTTGTTATATCTGTTCAACTTATCTGTTTGAATCCTCTCCTTTAGTTAAGAAGAACCACTCTACTAAGATATCACAAGGAGATGGGAGGAACCAGAAATACTTACGAATGACAGTCGTAAGGAGAACAAAAAAAGTCTTTCGCAAAAGCGAAGAGACTTAGACTGGTGGCAGCAAAAGACGAAGAATAAAATTAACAAGACCCATATCAGCCGACCGAAGGTCTACAAGAACCAACTTCCACCTTCGACATCAAAACTAAACAGAGGAAACAGGATCTTCAATCAACGCAACATTTTATGAAGACGAAGATATGTCCTTCATCGGGAAGAATACAAGCATCAACACCGACGTTTGAGTGACTGTTGTCACTTATCTTCGAGAATCTACACCGGACGAGAGCAGCATCGAACATCAACAGAAAGAAGAAACAAACAAAGGAAACATCACGCGATCACGAGCAAGGACGCAGAGAGTAGAGCAAGAGGAAGTAATGCAAGGACGGAGGCTGTGACGTCATCAATCTTGGACTTCTTCATGCATCGTGCACCGAGAGAAGACCGTGACGTCATCACGACTTCCGACGCGAGACTTAGACAGGAACTGAGACGTCATCCCATGTCAACAATCCTTCATCATATAATCTGGAGCTAAGTACCATTTTATCTATTCAGGTTCTTTCCTCAGTGAAGTGTTGTTCATCAGGAGTCGATCGTCCAGTATTCTGGGGGTGAGTTGTTCGCCATCTTAATCTTCCTTCATTACAGAATCAATCTTCAACTACGAGTTCTCGCCCGCAGATTATTTTTTTTCTCTTCTCGTTGTTGCTAATCGTTTCTTGCAGGAATTCTCCGTATAATATTTTATCAAATTATCTGTATTTTTGTATCTTTTGGGGGATTTTCCTATTATTATAACACTTTTATACAGTACATTGCATATGCGTTTACGTAGTGGTCGAGTGTACTCTTATAGGTATTTTGATAGGATCGCAAGGAATAGAAGTGATAAGAAAAAAGTAGAAGTGGAAATGGCAACTACTCCGGCTGGCAACCCCAATGTGGTGACTCTCGTGAGCGCGAGGTCAGCAATTGTCCCTTTTCAAGGTCGGGTCAATGGGTTCCTGCCTCAAAATGTTGAGGCATGGATCTCATCTGTAGACGCTCATTTAAATGCAAAAAGCATCACAGACCCAGCAGTACAATTACAGGAGGCCAAAAGCTTCATAGACTTTGCTAAAGGAGACGCAAGTGCTTATCTAAGGGGGGTTTCTTTCCAAGAGGCGCTTACATGGGACGAGTTCAAAATCAGATTACGTGCCGTGTATGGGGTGAAGAGGCTTTAGATGTAGTATTGGCATTGAGAAATATCCTTAACCAAGCCTCCATGACTCAGCTTAATGTTGTCGAGCGAGCGGCGCTAATTGCCGACCGGCTAAATGAATATCAAGTTAGTTTAAGTAACTCCGGGTGGGTTACGAGTGCCAAAATCAACGTGAAAGATTTTATCCGTTTGATCTACCTTACGAGTATCACTGCAATGTTGCCTGAAGCGTTAGTGCGGTGTTTTGACAAAAAATTGCAGCCCAACAGTACGGAATTAGATGTGTATAAACAAATAAAAAAACACATGTCTAAATGTACCGACCTAGATCCTTCGCTCATTCAAGTTTTTGCAAAAAATGAGAACAAGCCACAACAAGTAAATGTGGTACATAATAATAATCAAGTTGCAGGGATGGTTTGTTATAACTGTAAACGACCAGGTCACATGATTTCAGACTGTCGGATGCGGTTTTGTTCAATACATAATAGTTCCACTCATTCATATAACCGTTGCTACTCGAGGAATCAACAGCAGAATGCTACAAACACGCAATCAGTTGCCAGTGCAAATAAAAAGAAGGGTCCTCAGTACTATAAAAAGAAACAACCAAACGGAAATTCTGCACAACAGCAGAAACAAACAAATCGTGCTTCAGGTACCTCTGTTCCTGGGCAGTCTAGCCAGAACTTGCAAGGGCAAGCGAATTTTCAAGGTGTGATAAACAAAACAAATACCACGTAGTTCACTCCAAGGGGGGAGAGGGCGATGTTGGGTCATCAATATCAACATCTTTTGTATCAAATAATCAGTTTAATCATTTATCAGATCATTGTGAGGCAATTGATTTTCCTATGAAACACACGGCCGAATCCAAAAAATCTGTGCAGGTTCCCGTAGATTTGCAACAAATTCATGCAATTATTAGTCAAAACGAGTTGCGACCAACCTTACATGCAGTAAATTTGGACCATAAGTCATTCACTTTGTTCTTTGATTCTGGTAGTCCCCGTAATATCATGGATTTAAGGGACTCATCATTTACTCTTTTCAAATTTCCCTATAGAGAAGTCCGGAATAAGGCTCTCGGGCATAGGGAATAATGAATTAAATGTTGTAGGAGTAACTCAGGTACAGTACAAGGTCGGTAAGCGCACGTTTGCTGATACCTTTATCGTTGTACAAAACATTAATATGTATCCCGCAGTAATTATCGGATACCCGTCTATGGGCACTCAAAATATTATCTTAGCACCTGCAAAACACGGCGTGTATATCAAAGGGAAATTCTATAAGTCTTCTAATACCCTAAAATCAGTTTTAGATAATAAAGAGACAGACAGAGTTGTCACTTACATTACAGAACCAATCACCTGTCTCATGAACCAAGAAATAATACAGGCAACCCAACAGAACTCTCGCTCACCCGTAATATCAGCTTACACGCAAACTCTCGAGCCTAACGTAACTTCGAACATGTTAGTGCGTGTAAAGAGAACCTTGCCAGGATCTGAAACGTTAATCCTTTCCGAAACTCTGAAAACACACGGATTATCCGTCACACAAGCCATTTATACAGTCGGCTCACAACAACAATGTAACATCGAAGTCTGTAATCATTTGAATACCACTTTAGTAATCCACAAAAATCAACATATCTTGGATGCCGAAGTTTATAAACATCGCATTCTTACCGTAGCTGAGATAAATCACGTTCAATCAGTTGCGGATGAATCCCTTTTGCAATCTATAAAGAACAAAATCAGTAAGGGCATTCAAGAAGAAGAAATTCAGCAGAAATTTTTGAAACTTTTAACTAAATATCATGATGTTTTTTCCACTACGGATGGAACCTTAGGAAAAACGGATGTCATCGAGCATCAAATAAGGCTCAAGGACAAACAAAAAGTAATCTATGTACCTTCGTACCGACTTCCTATGAAATTTCAGAATGAGATAACAGAGGAAGTAGGTAAAATGCTAAAAGAAGGAGTCATTAGGAAATCAAACAGCCCTTATAATTTTCCGTTAATAGTAGTACCGAAAAAAGATCGAACTTGGCGGATATGCGTCGATTTTCGTCGTTTAAATGAAGAAACAATCCCTGACAGATTCCCAGTACCATGTACTGATGATATCCTATCTCTACTAGGTCAGAACAAATATTTCACCAGCTTAGACCTACTAAAGGGATTTCATCAGATTCCGTTGGAACAAGAGAGTATCCCATACACTGCCTTCAGCACAGCCAGGGGACATTATGAATTTTTGCGTATGCCTTTTGGTTTACGTTGTGCTCCCATAACTTTTACTCGTATGATAAACATTGTGTTTGGAGACTTGTTAGGAGATATCCTACATGCCTACATGGACGACCTAGTAATCTTTTCCAACACATTAGAAGAACATTTACGTAAATTAGAGTTAGTGCTACAAAGACTAAGGCAGCATAATTTAAGGGTAAAGATAAGTAAGTGTGAATTTTTTAAAACAGAATTAGTCTATTTAGGTTTCACGGTTCCTAGTGAAGGTCTTAAAGTCGTCCATGATAAGGTGTCGGCTATCCGTAACTTTCCGATACCTACTAACGTCAAGGGAATACAGCAATTTTTAGGATGTAGTGGCTATTATCGCCGCTTGATACGCAACTACTCAATCATAGCCGCTCCCCTAACCGATCTTATAAAAAAGGGCGTAGATTTCATATGGTCTGAAATTCATCAACAGGCGTTCGATAAATTGAAAGATGAACTGTGTAGTTCTCCTATCTTGAAATTTCCTGACTTCGGTAAGGAATTTTTCATAGCAACAGACGCCTCAGACCTAGGAGTAGGTGGGGTATTGCTTCAACAATATGATAAACAGTTTTTCCCTATAGCTTTTTATTCACGTAAACTGAGACCTTCCGAAAGTAAATATGCAGTAATAGACAAGGAAGGGCTCGCTATTGTTAATTCACTCGTGCATTTTAAATTTATAATATACGGTTATCCCATCAAGGTTCTCACTGATCATAAGCCCCTAACCGACTTCTTTAAAGGCTTTAGTCACAGCCCTAAGCGAACTCGGTGGCACATGATCATCCAGGACTTTGGCGCGAGGATCGGGTATTTACCTGGGAAAGCAAATATCATTGCTGACGCATTATCACGCAACCCCTCTTCATCTTGTACCGAGCCATTAGCTGAATTAATAGATATCTCAACCTCCACGCCCATTGTTAAAACTATATCTGAACAGGAAGATCTGGGCTGGAGTGCTGAACTATTACAGACAGAACAAAGAAAGATCCGCAAATAGAAAAAATCATCATTGCGTTAAACCGAAATCCGAAGAAAAAGGAATACATAAAGTATAAGCAGCAGAATTACATCATGAAGGATAATATCCTGTGTAGATCCGTGACGAGGAAAACCCGCAACACACCGCAGTTGAATAACAACCAGGTGGTGGTACCTATCTCACTCATACCCACTGTCTTAAAATGGTTGCATGAAAATCCACTGCATGGACACCCGGGTTATTCCTTAATGTCACAGAAAGCCAAATCCTTATTTTATTGGCATACGATGCTTACAGATATAAAAAAGCACATAGCAAATTGTCGCACTTGTCAAGAATACAAAGGGCACACGAAGACACCTGTCAGCCTAGGGGCTTACCCCGTGCCAAATCAACCCTTTGAAAGAGTACATTTAGATTTATTAACAGGATTTTACGAGTCAGACAGAGGAAATAAGCACCTCCTAGTAATTATAGATGCTTTGACTCGATATACCGAACTTATAGCGCTTAAAACAAAAACCGCGGTCGAGTGCGCTAGGAAGTTTTACGAGTGCTACATTTGTAAACATGGAATTCCACACATCATTATATCAGACTCGGGCGGGGAGTTCAATAATCATTTCCTTAACTCTTGTGCGAATTCCTTTGTATAAAGAAAATCAATACCATGATCTATCATCCAGAGTCTAATGGGCTAGTGGAAAGGGCAAATCGTAAGGTTTTTAAACATTTTAAGGGTCACCTTAGGGGGGCAGACCCCAACTGGGACATTGCCATACCTGCGGTACTAAGCACACTTAATCACTCGTATCATGTGTCTATTAAAATGACACCGCACGAGGCACTGTACGGTATCCCGGCTAGAACGCCTTTCCACATCCTAACGCCTACAACTAATTTATCAAATCCTCTAAAGGATGTTATGGATGCAAGCATAAGTCGATATAATATACTTCGTAAGAATCTAGAAGAAGCACAAATAATAATGAAAAAAAATCATGATAAAATAGCTAAGCCAACTAGAACATATGCCGTGGGCGATCAGGTATACATACAAGTATACGTACGTAAAGGTTTAAATTATAAACTGACACCTAAGTTTGAAGGCCCGTTTAACATTTTAGAAAATTTAACGGCCAATAGATTTAGGGTTCAAAATGTATCCAAACCCACTGATGTGAGAATAGTTCCATTGGCACATATCAGAATCTAAAGAAAGGTAGATGGAGTGAGGGAAAAAAATGGTTGTATTTATGAAACTTGTATAATAATTTATATATATATCTATTAATCATATTTGTATGTAAACCTATTCTTTTACGCGAGTTATTACATATGTTTTACTCATTGCAGGTTTCAAAAATGAATCTGTTATTGTTAGGAGTGATATTGTGTATTCAGACATCTTTGTTGTATGGAAAGAGCGCTAGGACGAAAGAAATAGAATTTAATCATGGCTCGATTATCGAGAGAACAGATGATGTATTCATCGTGTCAAGTAATATTGTCATAGAAGTAGATATGCACGCAATATTTTTGCCTGAAGATGACGTCCTTAACTTAAAGAATGACCTGATGAGGTTTGCTATTTCACTTAAGGAAATGCACGAACGTAATTTTCATGCTAACTCAGAGATTTCGCTAGCTCAAACCCTAAGCGTCGCGGAATGTTGTCTTGTGACATACAAAATAAAACCGCCGAGGCAGAGGAACTTGCTCGTGACCTGCTGATGTGGTCTGTGCGGCACAATACTCTCGAACGCCGCAACCCGCTTATTCTGGCTGGACTAAACATCTTAGGATCTGTTGCGAATCTAGGCTTAGGAATTTCAAATCGCCTTAAGATAAATAATCAAAATAAAAGAATTGAGTTTTTGCAACACAAAACCGAATTAGCTTTGTCCGAACTTCGCAGCCAGTTATCTTCAATCAATCAAATAATGAGTATCGTAAACGAACATTCAAATAATATCGATCAGGTCATGGAAGTTCAACATTTGCTGGCTACATTAGCTTACTATAGTTCGAAAATAGATCATATCCGTGTGAAAATATCACATTTTATTGAGAAGTCAAAAGATTACGTAGAAGCGATTACGTTAGCGACAAAGGGTGTGATCTCCTCACCTCATGCCTATTAAAGATCTGACGTTAACTTTGGAAAACGGACGGGAGAAACTAGGTTATATTCCTTTATTAGACGCCCATAAAGTAGAGTTCTATTATAGCCTAATATCAGTCAGCGTTGAAAATTATAGAATTATGATCACAATACCTTTTGATTCTTCCGATGCTTGGCAATCATACAAAATAGCACCGTTTCCTACTTTCATGACGAATAACTCAAGTCCAGTAATATCCAATTTGACGGGGCATGTACTGATTTCTTCTGATAGGAAATCATTTACAGTCATAAAGACTTAGATAAACTCACTCACTGTTCAGAAGCCATGAATAATAAAATTTGTACAGCTGACTCTTTTGAATTCTATCCTATATCAACGGATTCATGTGAGTTAGGCATAGTGCTAAACGGCTCTCTCTCTCATACAAGCGAAGGTTGTCTGGGGAAACTTTATCCCTTTTACGGTAATAAATTCAATTACAGGATGAATAATGGTTCCTGGATCCGTTACGATAAAGCCGGATTCAACGTAGTATGTCCGGATGGGACCACCGCCCATTCCCCTATCTTTGTAGCAGCTGATGGTTGTACGGGGACATCTACAAACTACACCGTCAGAGGGGTCAACACGATAATACGTGAGAAGGCATATTTTGCGAACTATACTTGGGCATCTACAATCATCCCATCACTACCTCTCCCATACAACGCGCGGGTGGCTCATCGTTTGACGCAACTGGCTGAGATGAATCACGCGTCACCGACTTATGCAGGTGGAGAAAATCTTCGTTACTACATTTTGCTGGCCGTGTTCAGCGTGACGGCCATATTGGTTATCGCCGTCAACATCTTTGCTTGGCGTAGGCTGAGGCGTAAACAGAAGGATCTCAAAGGAAACGTATTGTCCCGTCTAGATGACGTACCCGTTAAACTCAAGTCGTTTGAGTTTAGGGCCGCCTGAAACTGGCCACTTCATTTTGTGCCTAGGGAAATTGTCTGGAATTGTGTTGTGTGTGAAAAGCGGTCCGTATGCTGGCAAAATGTAGGACAAGAAAGACTCACGCCTTTGCATTTGAACAGTTAAAGTATCTCCCGGGCACCTAATAAAATATTATAGCCCAATATTATACATTAATATACTCCTAAAGGTATTTTTCGGGCACCAAATAAAATATATCAGCCCTATATATTGCATTTGTGCACAATTACACAGTTATACTATTATACCATTGTACAATTATATTTATCTATTACAAAGAGTGACAAGTACTCTTTAACAATTATCCATGATCATGCTATAATCTCTGTAGTAACCACTATTCTTAATCAGGTTACCTATTATCATATTAATCATGTATACATGTTAATCTTTTGATTTTTACCTTTTTATTATTTTTGGGTACCTAATCATTATTATTACCAAACATGTATTTAGATTTTCCATGCATTTATCTTTGTTTATGAATATGTCAAAAAGGGTATGTAACAGAACCTTTTTATACATTTAATCACTTATTATGTTTATACCTAGACATATGTTACGAGCACGCTCCTAAGAAACAATGTTTAAAGTAACTTTTGTTATTCAAGGCTTGAATAGGTAGCAGTCCGAGCCTAATGTAATAAATACATTATTTAATGTTACAGTATCTGTAAATAAAAACCCATGACCTGAGGTCATGGCATTAGGAGGGTCCTACGTGACCAAAGCAGATCTAGATTACTCTATGCGCTGTCTGCAGTAGCCTGATTTAGCTCTGTACATTGTCAACATTTTATATTAATGATAACTTTGCACAACAACTTCCATGGGAAGCGGTTGACCTGTTAACCTATGCCGGAAACTTGTAACTTCCGAGCCGGCAGACTACGTATGTTTTTATATGAATCGCTGAGATAGCTAATGTTCCGCTATCGACGTGATGCTTTAGAATGGCAGTTCCGTGTCAGCCTTCAAACATATCGGTCTCCTGACCGATCTGCATAAAGTTGTTATATCTGTTCAACTTATCTGTTTGAATCCTCTCCTTTAGTTAAGAAGAACCACTCTACTAAGATATCACAAGGAGATGGGAGGAACCAGAAATACTTACGAATGACAGTCGTAAGGAGAACAAAAAAAGTCTTTCGCAAAAGCGAAGAGACTTAGATATGTACATCATTGATTCATTATGTTTATAGCATAATGGTTTTTAGTGCATCCAATTGCATAATGCCCAAATCCAGCCAAGTGGTAAAGAAAACAAGAAACGGGAAGGAAAATGTAGAAAAAGGAATGGAACTGAACGTAGAAAGACCACACAGCATAATAGTCTGTCAGAAGATGATGTATTATGGATAAATGAAAGAAAGGCCAGAATTTTTAAGCTTCGTGGAGAGGAAGAAGACGAAGATTACCAAGCTGTGTCTCTGCAAGACAAGGGATATTATCCCCAGAGTAAATGGGACAGCTGTTACCTGACAGGTAGGACACGGTTCCCCAGGGAAGGAGAGGCTGACTTCTTAATTCACACATGTTCGCACGAGGACACAGAGGAACTAGAACTTAACCCAAGATAATACTTTAAAAAAAAAGAGAGAGACAGAATGAGTACATTACTGTAAGAGAAAAGTCTTAAGGGAAGACAGCATCAAAAGTGAGCAGGAGTGTTTGGGCAGCACGCTGAGATGGTCCAGAAAATGAAGAAGTAGAACAAGGATCTAGAGGTGGAACTGTGAGAGACCGCCCCCCCCCCCCCCCCCACCCCCCCCACCCCCCCACCCCCCACCCCGCCGCCGCTGTTACACCGAGAAGTAAAAGAGAAGTTGGACGGCAAGACTGAGGAAATGGAGCGGAAATGAAGTAAAGCAAACGACTCAAGAGTAGCTGTAGACACCCAGTAGTCTTGCCTATAGTGCACCACGTGAGGTGCACTGATGGCATTAGCTCCCATGAGGGAGTAGGGGGAAGTGTGGAGGTGTTTGTGAATTATGAGCAAAAAGCGGAATAGTGTATGTAATACAGTTACAGGAAAGAATAAGAGAGAATAGCCATAGAGGAGGGTAAAGAGGTGTATGTTACTCCATCAACAGCAACACATAGAAAGGAATAAGAGCTATACAGTTAAGTGGGAGAAGTTTCCTTGAGAGAACGTTTATGGCTAATGAATATCGAACGGGTGTCAAGAAGCAACTGACACATCTGAAAAGCCTTGTAAAGATGACCAAACTTCAGTGCGATCAAAAGACTGCTCCCTTTGGCGAGATCGAACACTAAATCTTGATCTGTGGCTGAGTATTCAAGTGGTAAAAGAAGTTGAAGTAGTAGGATGGTAGTTTGAACAGCTTAAACAAAAGAGTCTTGCTAAGTCTCAGAGGCAGGAATTGATATTGGCCAAACAACAGGTAAACAGAAGCTGCTGCTGGAAGAGGACTTTCTCAAGGTGTAATAAATTTGAAATAATAAATGTAAGTAACAAGATTAATTTAAAGTATCGTAAGTCAAAATTAGGTCGACTGTGAGTTAAAGGGCGCCATATTAGAGCACAAAAATGAACTCGTGAAGGGGAACGAACATTTCATACAGACTCGAGAGGACCCGACTGACCTAGTTTTAAAAAAGAAACAATAATCGAGGCAAAGGGATGAAGAGAAGCCCAGTCCATGATTGACAGCAGGAGAAGTAGTTCAAAGAAATAAACAGATAGCCTTCAAAATGTCCGCAGAGAACGTGGAGCAAAATGATGGCTCTAGAGTCGGATGACTTGTGACGAGGGTTCAGACCTTTGCTCAAAAGAATCCGGGAGGAATTTCTGAAAGGGCTCTCTTAAGGAACGAGTTGAGATGTCCGCCAATGACTTCTTTACCCGTGACAGTAAAGGGATCTTTTTCTTTAATGAGACGTTCGGCGAAAGGAGTTGACGCTCTGATTAGGGAGCAGGTTTAATGTGGATCTTGTCTTATCACGGGTGGTTGCGAAGGCTTCTGTAGGTTGTGGTTTATTACTCTGAACGCTCCTTTTTAAGAATATCCTTCTCTAGCGTTTCTAAGAAATGTAATTTACTGTAATTCATCGTATTTCTGCCTCTTTCAAGTTTGTTGCTAAGTGACTCGATGAAAAAGAGTCTCCTCCGTTGTATAAAGAAGAACTGCAGTTAATTCCTCGTACCTTAGGGAACAAGTTTTAACAGTTACATCATTAGATTTTCCAAGTCACTTCCATGTAAACTGACCTACATTACTAAGAGGTGTCTGTATCTTTTTATCATTTTCCTATTTGGGACAGATAAGGTTATGGGAATAAAGCAAGTCTTGAATTACAACCCGTTACGCATAATGGTATTCGGGGAAAGGGTAATTTTCATAAAGTGATTTGCTTCTCTGGCACAAATGACTCGAATTTTTCTGCATTTGACAATTAATGCTGAAAATTACGAAGACTGGTATTTTTTTTACATTTTTCCTTTTCAGTATGAACGTCAACATCTTTATATCGATATTAAACCGCCGGAACATTATTTAAGGGAAAGATAATGAAGAAACATTGTGAAAGTTAAATAGAGGATTTTGAAGAAACATTGTGAAAGATAAATAGAGGGTTTAGTAGAGCATTGGTCTGGGAGGGATCATACAATATCCAGATTCGTGAAACTAACAGTGAAGCAGATTTTATTTCTAGGCTCAACGTTATATATTAGCATCGCAGTGTGTTATTCCATTTGGTGCCTCATGAAGCCCTTTCTGAGATTCTCGTATTCTTTCGATTAAAGGTGACATAAATAATTACTGGGATTGAATGTCGCAAAAGAGCATTTATTTTGTGGCGACCTTACATATTCCTTTACTGTTAAAATTGATAAATGATCTCTATTTCTTTATCTGCATTGGGAGGCAGGACTCAGCGGTTATTCCAACGGTTGTCAGTGAAAACGACGACTGTTTCCCAGCAGGTAAGACATCTGATTTGCAGTTCATGGTAACCTAGAGGTTAATGTCATACCTATGGCATCCTTTCTCCTTATAGTTTGTCTATTGTAGAATGTGATGTTGACATTACCCGCCTGTGTTAGAGAAGCTTCATTTAAATTTACATTTCCGGTCATATTTCTTTTCTTGCACACTGCCGTTGAAAAGGTAAACTCTATTAACTGTATTCCCAACATCTCATATGCCACAATGAACACGTAGCTTCAACTAAAGGATTTATGCAGTAACCTGGTGTCGCTGGGCAACCTCGATTTTGTGCAAAGGTGAATTACATGCACTCTGTTATGCGAATTAGAATTATTGACTAATTTTAATAGAGGTTTTCTATCCTAATACCAATGCGTTCTTACTCGAAATATTAAATAATCC
This sequence comes from Macrobrachium nipponense, assembly GCF_015104395.2. Taxonomy (NCBI): domain Eukaryota; kingdom Metazoa; phylum Arthropoda; class Malacostraca; order Decapoda; family Palaemonidae; genus Macrobrachium; species Macrobrachium nipponense. The sequence continues at coordinate 140,511,844 of NC_087202.1, read as the reverse complement.
AAAGTCAAATCTCAGCATTACTTGTTTCTCTGCTTTACGAACCATACAATGTATGGTTTTTAAATCTCTCTCTCTCTCTCTCTCTCTCTCTCTCTCTCTCTCTCTCTCTCTCTCTCTCTCTCTCTCTTATGGTAATAAAAATACAAACAATAGTGTGGAAGACAGAATATTGTTTGATCCACTGGATAAATGTCAAGCGTTACAAATAGGGACGAACAACCTCATGCAAACTACAGGCTGCTTGGGAATGACGTCAATAGTGTAGAACAAGAAAAGGACCTTGAAGTCATTATTACTAAGGATCTGAAATCCACAAAAAAGGGAATAAAAACTGTTAAGAAGGCATAGAAACTAGTGGGATATATAAAGAGGCAGTTCAAATACAGAAAAGAGGAAACGGTGCTGCAGCTCTACACATCAACAGTTAGACCTCATCTTGAATATGCAATACTATTTTGGTCACCAACACTAAGAAAGGACATAAATAGATTAGAAGGGGTATAAGGAAGAGCCACAAAGTTAATTCCATCCATCAGGCAAATAGGGTACCAAAGATGACTAGAGAGCCTGAACAGGTATGACTTAGAAACACGACGATTGCGAGGGCAACTAATAGAGACATTGAAAATACTGAAAGGATAAAAAAAATAGACAGAAACCGCTACACATTAAACGAGAACCAGACAAGAAATAATGGATGTAAACTAGAACTGAAGAGATGGAAATATCCCAAAGTGGGAACTTCTTTATATACAAGATATGTGACACATACAATAAACTGCCACTTGAAGTTGTAAACAGCATCAATGTGGAAGAGTTTAAAAGAAAGCTAGAAAAAATCATTAGAACATTTTGAATGAATTGTAAAACCTGCTCCTAGAGATAAGAGCACATGATGTCTCCTCGTATAAATAATAAGTCTTTGAGACATCAAATCCTTGTAACCTATATCATTACTTTCCCAAGTTAGCTCTCTCTCTCTCTCTCTCTCTCTCTCTCTCTCTCTCTCTCTCTCTCTTTATTGTAATACAGCTGGAGACATCAGTGTGGAGGAGAGAAAATTATTTGGTCCACTTGTATGATAATTATTTTCCTAAACTTTCTCTCTCTCTCTCTCTCTCTCTCTCTCTCTCTCTCTCTCTCTCTCTCTCTCTCTGCAGAAAGAAACATACGGCATAATGGTGGTTTATCGGTATGTTACTTTGTCAAGTGTAAATAATAGATAAAAGAGGTTTTAATGAAAGAGGTAGTAGGAAACATCTCAACAAAGGTTTTGGTAATTTTCTATTTTTCTTTTCTATTTCCCAGAGTACCAATTTTGAAAACTAACTTGCAGTGGAAATAAAATTTTTACAGAGAACATTATATAAAATGGCTTTCCAGCTTAATACTCAGTTGACAAAAGGAAATAGTTCAAAGTTTGCTTTAACCTGACGGACGACCTTGTA
>NC_087202.1:140492896-140505396 GCF_015104395.2 Macrobrachium nipponense | reverse complement strand
CCGACTAAGTACCATGAAGAAGTCTGTAAGAATCCTGCAGGAACTGTCAAACAGCTGAGATCCCTGTAGAATGAGCGAATTGTTGTAGACGCAGGTCGAGTACGTAACCCAACTCGAAACAACTCAGCACGCGCCATTATTCAGCGTCTGCGACCCTCGTGAGTGTATCCAACACCCTCCCGTCGCTAAACTGTAGATTCGACGTTTTCTACTGAAGTAAACGTGGTCACCACCCCGTTATTCTATGCAAGTGCTACTCGCACCCGCCTCATCGAAGACTGTAGACTCCTGGTTTATCCCAGAAATTATATCGAAGACATCTCATCCTTTGCCAAGGCAGTCCACAAAAATGCCCTTCGTGTGTAGACTTGACTCAATCTCTGGTACTGTAGAACGAAGTCGTCTCCCTTGGCATCCTCACGTAGAGTTGGGAATTCTCCAAAGTCATTGTGTGTCCGTATTTAAAAGGTCTACATGGTCATAAAATAACTAAAGTCTTGTTTTACCCCACAAATTCGTCACTAATTAATATATTCAATCTACTAATCAAATATTAGAAAAAGAAAAATTCCTCGCTAAACCAAATAATCTTTACTTACTGAATTCTCACAAATAATCCCATATCTGACAAACACACTATCAAAAGAGAACTCATAAAGTCTAACAGTAAAAACCCTTTTATGGTTTATATAACTAGCCTCCATAAAATATAATGCCGAACACCCCTTCTATCCAACCCACATACCCTGACAAATTATATCTTCTATCTAAAAGATAAATGCTATTTAGAGCTTAACCCTCATTGCAACATCTCTCGTAAGAAAAGAAAAGAAGAAAAAAAAAAATAAAAATAAGATAATACAACAATAGTAAGTGAACTTTCCCCTCCCCATTACACAGCGCACATAAGAAAAAAAAGAAAAAAACATCAGCTGTTTAATCTTCTCGGACGACGTTAAGAAAAAAAAACATATATAAAATTTCTACATCTTTTCCCAAAACGGAATGTGTACCGTTACAGAATCTGCTAGCGCAGCAACCCTATCGACAAGAAAAAAAAATCCCCTTATATGACACGTTCTCGTGAAATGTCATAATCGGCATCTCCGAAAACCGTGCAAATCCCCGAGTCAACAATTCCAAAGGGAAGGTTCGCAACCGGACTCCTTACAGCAACTTCAGCAAAAAAGAAACCCACCTATGAACACGTCAGGTGCTTAGCATTGCAGCATATTCAGACTCGCGACGCTAGAAACTCGTGATTCTCAAAAAAAAAAAAAAAAAAAAAAAAAATGTTTAGTACTGAACTTCGTAAGCACACTCCCCAGAACCATCTCATTATACATAAACCATCATCTTAATAATAACACCACTCAGGTGACATAAATAATTCCTCTATTTAATTACTGACCCCACGCTAAAAAAAACCATCCCGTTTCTCAGCTAAAGCAAACATTTGCCGAAAAATATTAACCCCGAAATCTTACGCCAAAACGCCGCAGACTTACATACAATAAGAGAGAAAAACATTCGAAGGAAACAAAGGAGAAGGAAAAAAAAATGCAAAGCCATTCTGTCATCAAATTACAAAAACAGATAACAAGAAAAAAAAAGGAAAAATGAATGCAATTGCGCGATCATATATTAATTGCCACAACCAATTCTTTTCAATTTCGAAGTATGTGTTAGCTTCGACTGACCTGTTCGTTCATTTAAAACTACAAACCTATTTCCAATTTTCTCTTCAAGGACTTTAAAAGGACCTTCAAAATTCAGGCCTAGTTTGTAATTTAACTCATTTCTCACGTTAAGTTTTAAAAATACCTTATCACCGACATTGATCTTGGGATCAGATGATTTACTAATACTCTTTTGAACCATATCTCTGGTTGTGGACTCGAGATTACGGCTAAGACATGCGTGTCTCTCTCTCGCTGTGGATATCAGCGCTTCAACCGTACCCTCCCCCTGGTGAGGCGTAGTTAACAAATCCAATGTGCCTCGCGCTGGATAACCAAACAAAGCTTCAAAAGGGGACATTTTAATTGAATCGATAACCATGGTGTTAATGCTATGTCTAAACAACGTTAATATATCTGTCCCAATTTCTATCATTACCACCTACCGTTTTTCTGAGCGCTTCGAGCACTTTCCTGTTTGCTCGTTCGCACAACCCATTAGCCTCGGGTCTGTATGGAATAATTGTTACTTTCTGTATCCCCATGAATTCAGCTAAACACTCCAAGGTTTTGTTCACAAATTCCCTCCCATTGTCGGTTAATAGAATTTCGGGTGAACCGTATCTGCAAACGATACCATTGAAAAATGCTATGGCTAATTCTTCGGCCGTTTTATGCTTAAGTGGGAAAATTTCTACTATCCTTGTAAGTTCATCTATTATCACTAGCAAGTACTTGTTCGCATATCTAGACTCACAAAAATTCCCTAAGACGTCCATATGTATTCTCTGAAAAGGCTTACTCGGTATAGGATACGATCCTAATTTGCATGACGTTGTCCTAGCAGGCTTACATGCGTTGCACACCGAACAATTCCTTACGAAATTTTCCACATCTTTACCCATATTTTTCCAAATGTATTTAGCCCGAACCTCATCATAAGTTTTTTCTATTCCCAAGTGAGGACTACCGAACCTGCAATGAACTATATCTAAAACCACTGGAATTAGGACTTTCGGAATTACGATCTGTGTCGTATCTCCTTTACTTTCACTGGTTCTCAACTTATATTTAATTTTCCTAACCAACAGATTTCCTTCTAACTCCAAACCCGAAAAAGGCAAGCTATAACGTTTCTTGACTAATTCCCCTCTCAGAAATGCTTTCGCATCTGCTAAAACCTCGTCTTCATCTTGCCTTAGCTCTATGAGAGGTATATCCATTTGTATGGTTTCGCTAGTGACCTGCACGACTTGGAAACCTTCCGCGTCATGAAAACTCCTGCTGAGAGCGTCCGCGACAACATTAAATTTGCCCTCTATATATTTGAGCTTTGCATCAAAATCTCTGATAGTTAGAAACCATCGAGCTCTTTTGGGAGACAAATCGGGTTTATTAAAAAGATCGAGTAACGGTTTGTGGTCTGTAAGGACTTCTACTTTATTCCCCATCAGTAACATTTTAAAATGAACTAAGCTCGACACTATTGCAGAGGCTTCCTTATCTATGGTGGCCATGGACTTCTCGTTACTGCCTTTTGTCCTTGAACTTCCTGCAATAAAAAAGCTATAGGATGAAATTTCCCATCAAACTTTTGCATAAGGCATGCACCTATGCCTTCCTGGCTTGCATCAGTCACTAATGTAAAAGGTTCCTTAAAATCTGGAAACTTCAAAACCGGGGGATTCATTAGCGCATCTTTAAGCTTTTGAAAACTCTCCGCCTGGGATTCCTTCCATTGAAATTGAACGTCTTCCCGCAATACATCAGTTAGGGGAGCTGCTATGTTAGAAAACCCTTTTACGAACCTCCTGAAGAAACCGGCGATACCCAGGAATGACTTAATCTCTTTCTTTGATCTGGGGGTGCGAAAATTCGCTATTGCTTTGACTTTATCGTCATTTACTCTAACCCCTTCCTTAGATATGACGTGACCTAGATATGTGATCTGCTTTTTCAAGAACCAACACTTGGCTAGCTTGATTTTCAACCCCGCTAATCTAAGCCTCCTAAGTACTTCTGTAAGCACTTCCAGGTGTTGCGCGATCGTGTCCGTTGCGATCAGGATGTTATCCATATACACAAAAACATTTTTGCCCAATAACCCGTGCAAAACTGTGTTCACCAACCTGGTAAAAGTCATCGGACTGCCCGATAAACCGAAAGGCATTCGCATAAATTCATAGTGTCCCTTGGGCACTGAAAAGGCGGTATATTCCTTGCTACTCTCGCTGGAGAGGGACCTATAAGAAACCTTGCGCCAAATCAATTGAGCTATAAATATTATGTCCCCCAATTTCGACAAAAAGATCTGGTATGCACGCAACTGGTAGCGGTCAGGGATCGTTTTCTCATTTAAACGTCTAAAATCGACGCTAACAAGGGAAAGTTGTAAGGAGACACACTGGGTCTAATGATTCCTTCTTCTTCCCATCTATTAACTTCTTTCTCTACCTGTTCTCTGATTTTGAAAGGTATGCGATATGCAGGAATATAAATAGGTTTTGAGTTGCTCTCCAAATTTACCTTATGCTCTAACACATTAGTCAACCCCAATTTATCACCTTGCAAGGCTACCGTATCCCCAAATTCCGCCAAGAGCCCGCTTATTGCTTCAACGTGTTCGCTATAATCCGCATTAGCCAAATGTTCACTAAATGTTTGTTTCCTTGATTGTATTTCTGCCTCCGAAAACTCAGGTTTCCCCTCTACGATAGCCACAGAACCACTATCGCAGTTCCAATCATGGAAGTCTACTATATATGTATTTTTCTGGTATCTCCTAACTGTATCATTACAGTTTAATAGCTCCACCCACGTAACCCCATTCTTGGATACACTGTTCACCGATGCCGTGCTAACAACTCCTCTGAGCTTTTCACTGTTTTCAATAACACACACATCTGTGGGTTTTTCTCATTTCCTTCAATTTAACTTTTACCATAACCTTTGAACCTGGTAGTAACATAATATCTTCAAATAAAACACCTCTATATTTGTGGTTAGTATCTCCCCTTGCCACCGCCCCATGCAAATTACCACCCTCAGTATTATCCCCAGCATTGTTAGTATCAGAAACAACATCCATATTAGTATCATCACCAGTATTGTTAGTATCATTGTTACCACTATGAACTCTGATAGAACCACCGTAATCATCTTCCAGATCACCAACGTGTGATTTAACATTACCTTTCCTCATAACACCTGTATCACCGCCATTAATACCACCGAGCACCTCTCCTCTTTCAATAACCTCCATGTCCTCCATTCTATTCACGTCCTCATATGGTATGAGGTAATTCATTTCCCGATTGTTATCCCATTAGCACCCGCATGGATCGAAATCTTGTGTCTTCTACATGCAGGATGACCCAACAAGATTTTATTACCTAAGGCAATTCCTTTTATTACCAAAAAAGGTTCTGTTAACACTCTGTCACCGAGAGCAAACCTTATTTGTACACAACCCAGGGTGTTTAATCTATGGGCTTGCACATCACACACCGTCTCCGTAGAGGGCTGCAAAGGGTAATTGGAGAACATGGATTGATACAAATTATAGTCCATTAGATTTATTGATGCCCCGATGTCTATGAAAACCGGGATATCCACATCCCCTACTGTTCCATAGACTATAGGCTTGGGCTCTGGGGCGTCCCCCACGAGACCACAATGGCATGTACCAATCACCTGTACCCTTTTTGTTGATCGGGCTTCCAAAAATTTCGCCGATTCCTTTGCCCTCTGGTTTGACCCGCCTGGGAAGTTCTCACATTATAATTACCAGAACCTTGCTGTGCAGGCCTCACATCTCTCCGTATCTGAGACGGACAAGACTGCCAATAATGCTCAGTACTTTTACACATTCCGCAATATTTAACCCTACACAATTTCTTTGGATGTCCTGGTTTATTGCAGTTGAAACAACGCAACTGCTGTTGCTTTTGATCGATCGATCTTTTGTTATACTCAACTTTTGCACACAGACGATGAGGAGAAAGTTCCGTGTCTCTCTGTACTCTATCCCTCGGGCTTGTCCCGTTAAAAATTGTGCTATCTACGGTGGGACATTTAGACCTGTGTTTATCTATTTGGGTATAAAGTAATTCTTCGTCGGAGGTAGGCTCAACCTTTTCATCAAAGCTATCCACTATTGCATCGGGTACCTCGTGTAAGAGCAGGGAAAAATAGATCAGTTTATGAACATTATTTAGAGGGAGATTATCCCCTTTAACCCATTTAGATGTTTTCAATTTTCCTACCCAATCTGCCACTGCGTCAAACAGCTTTGAACTATGTTCTACAAGGCTATTAGTGCCTTTCCGTAGTTTATAAAGACCTCGAAGGTCTCTCACCATATCTCCGTGTTCCTTTGAGCCTTATATGTTGTTTCAAAAAATGCTGGCAAGTCTGTCCAGGTACGACATTTTGTAAATTGGAAACTCCTTGACCTATGACTGAGGTCTCCCTTATTGAAAACTAGCAAAGCTTTCGCCTCTCTGAATGCCTCTACATCGTCTACTATATTCTTTCCCGCTAAATAGTTATTAACTTCTATGAAAATATTCACGGGCTGTGACAAAGCGCCATCCACAATCCCTTTGAATGGGCTGACCCCCGCAGAAATGTTGGTCACGTGATGTAGTAGCGTCGTCGGTTTAGTATCCGCCATTTTATCTTGTTTCCCAAGGCTGTTCCCCGATCTCAATAACATCAATGTATTTATATACACTAAACCCAATCAAGAAAAAACAATTTGTCCCAACAATAGATAACAAAAGGTAAGCGTGCCCGTCCCCAATCACAAAATCAACCCCACGAAAATGACAATAAAAAAAATAATAATAACAAGGAAGGGATAGGAAAAGAAAGAACACAAGGTGTTTCCGAGCTAACTCGCCTCTCTCTCTCTCTCTCTCTCTCTCTCTCTCTCTCTCTGGCACGACTTGCCGCAAAAATCCCACTCAGGCAAGTACGCACACAAACACAAGGAACATGAACAAGAACAAAAAGTTAAAGAAAATCCACAAAACAAAAAGAGGAAAAAAAATAAGAAAAAAAAAAAAATCGAAAATACACTTACGTTTTCATATGACCGTAACCCGAATTCACATACACCGCAAACATGCGCGAACTGCGAAACACTTTAATATGTCGAAAACCAAACTTTTCTCCCCCCCCCTTTTCCTATCAAAATAAAAACCGAAACCCCCTATTTCTAACTGGTCACCAGTCCCTTCGGAGCGTACCTACAGCTTGAAAAATATATAAAAAGCCTTTACCGCGGCCACCACTGTTAACCCCCCCTTTATTCCCTAAACTACACAAACTGGGAACTCTTACCTGTTGCCAACGGTGCCCTGTCTGTAAGATGTCACGAGGCTTATTAAGACTGCGTAAATATAAAAAATATCATTTATTTCCTAAAGCAATTGGTTATAACAAAGAACAAAATGATTAACAAGTCATAATTGCATAAATACCCAAATCTGCCCATAAAGAAACCAATAAGATAACATTCTACCTTCCTGACTAAGGTTACACTCTCAAACCCCAAACAAGTCACATTGTCTAGTATTCGTCAGTTAGAGAATCCCATTCCTAATCAACCATGGAATCGGACCCATCTGTAATAAAGATAATAGTTATATAGACACCCCACGTCACTCTTTTCAAAGTATTTACGTAAAGAGAATATTTCCACACTTCTCTCTCTTTTCCAAAAGGTAACAGTTTTTCTAAGTTTTTATAGAACGTGTCTTACCTTTTCGATGGGCGTTTTCTCCCGACACTTCGAGCAACCGCTTGTTCTCTCCTTTGCACAAAGAATGCGTCTTCCACAAGTACCCTGAACCAGTAGGCCTGTAATACGCGTACAAACGAATGCACATGCCTCGCAAACGGGGAACGACCTCTGAGACAAGTTGCTTGTTCAGCAAATACCTTTCTCTCCCATGTGAACTTTGCAGTGTACCACCCCTTGTCTCTAGGCGAGTAGAGCTATGTGACTTTATTATTATATAAAACACTTTAAACATATTATTAGCCATTCCCCCTCTTTCACCTCTTTATATATATATAATAAATTAATGTATAATAAAAATAATTAATATTACAATTTAGTTTATATATTATATTTAATATAATAAATAATAATAATAATTAATATATATATATATAATATATATGCACATACACACACACACACACACAATAGTGTGTCATATGAACATGTATGTAAGTATCGTATTTCTACCATAATTATGAAACATGACAACTAAAATATTGTCGCAACTTTTGAAAATATTTTAGAACAGAGTCGTCCAACTTCAAACGCTTAGGATCTGTCTCGCAGTAATTATCCACAATTTTATCAACATAACTTGAAACGGCATGTCGTTGCCTTTGCAGTCTGAGGAACCTGGATTTTTTTTTTCTTTTAACAGGAAAATGAAAGTCACTTGGCAACCAGGGGATCTCCAGCAGAGACTTCCTCGTGCAACTGATTTTTCTGTTGATATGTCGTGTTAGTTTGGAACATAATTTTCCAATTAGCATTTAATTTAATTTTCGTCCGTGAAAGTTGGAACTGAAATACAGGACGGACGAAGTGTTGTGCGTCATTCCAAAGGTAAAATTTAGTTTGCCTTCTGAATGTTTATGTAGTATGTGTTCCTGTGACTAATTTTGTAAAAAGCATCATCGATCTAATCAATTTCTATACCTGTGATCCTAATGATATGCTCCTTCGTTATACCAAGATTCAGTGTTTCTAAAATCTACAATCTCACTTTTAAAAATTTGTCAGTATTTTAGCCATGATCATACGCACACAAACATAAATACATAGAGATTATCAACACAGATTTAAGTGTGGAACTCAGGTCTTTCAATTGAAAGGCAAGGGCGCTACCAACTGAACCACACATGTCATACATTCAAGTTATGCATGTTATGCATGTGTATACATATACATAAGTATACTCACACATGTGATTACACAGGAGTAGTATTGCAACGTTATACGGACCAGCTAAAGTGCAAGAGCTCTTAGATCATTAACCAGTTTTGTTCTACACATATAATATAATTATCTTAATTGCCCAAATAAGAGCTTGAAGCTTTTGGCCAAGAGACAGAAATGAGGGGATGGGATTTACATTGAGTAAATCCTAATTATTACATCCAAATCGAATGGACAATGATTAAAATAATCTAGAACAACGAATCATGGAATTAGAAAGCTTATCTTCTACAAAATCATAAAGGAATAGAAGCAAGGATTTATTTCACGAAGTAGTTGGAAGACCAACGTCAACATCTAGGGAAAAAAAATATCCGTTAGGACACACACACACACACACACACACACACACACACACAACCTATATATTTATATATATATATATATATATATATATATATATATATATATATATATATATATATATATATCATTTATCAATTTTAGCATTAAAGGAATATGTAAGGTCGCCACAAAATAAATGCTCATTTGCGAGATTCAATCCCAGTAATTATTTATGTCACCTTTAATCGAAAGAATACGAGAATCTCAGAAAGGGCTTCATGAGGCACCAAATGGAATAACGAAAACAGACTGGAAGAATGGTGACACACTGCGATGCTAATAAATAACGTTGAGACTAGAAAGAAAATATGCTTCACTGTTAGTTTCACGAATCTGGATACTGTATGAACCCTCCCTGACCAATGTTCCACTAAATCCTCTATTTATCTTTCACAATGTTTCTTCAAAATCCTCTATTTAACTTTCATAATGTTTCTTCATTATCTTTCCCTTAGATAATGTCCCGGAGGTTTAATATCGATATAAAGATGTTGATGCTCATACTGAAAAAGAAAAATTTTAAAAAATACCAGTCTTCATACATTTCATCATGGATTGTAAAATGCAGAAAAATGCGAATCATTTGTGTCAGAGAAGCAAATCGCTTTATGAAAATTACCCTTTCCCCGAATTCCAATAAGTGAAAACACCATCTATGCGCAACGGGTTGTAATTATCTGTCCCAAATAGGAAAATGATAAAAAGATACAGACACCTCTTAGTAATTAACTGCAGTTCTTCTTCATTCAAAGAAGGAGACTTTTTCATCGGGTCATTTAGCAACAAACTTGAAAGAGGCAGAAATACGATGAATTACAGTAAATTATATTTCTTTGAAACCCTAGAGAAGGATAATCTTAAAAAGGAGCGTTCAGAGTAATAAACCACAACCTACAGAAGCCTTCGCAACCACCCGTGATAAGACATAAGACGAGATCCATATTAAACCTGCTCCCTAATCAGAGCGTCAACTCCTTTCGCCGAACCTCTCATTAATGAAAAAGATCCCTTTACTGTCGCCGGAAAATAAGTCATTGGCGGACATCTTAACTCGTTCCTTAAGAAAGACCTTTCAGAAATTTCTCCCGGTTGGTTTCGAGCAAAGGTCTGAACCTCGTCACAAGTCACCCGACTCTATACTGAAAGCCAACATTTCGCTCCACGTTCTCCGTGGACATTTTGAAGGCGCTCCGATTGGTTCTTTGAACTGCTTCTCCTGCTGTCATTCATGGACTTGGCTCCTCTTCATCCCTTTGCCTCGATTATAGTTTCTTTTTTAAAACTAGGTCAGTCGGGTCCTCTCGATTTTATATAAAATGCTCGTTCCCCTTCACGAGTTAACTTTTGTGCCCGAATATGGCGCCCTTTAACTCACAGTCGACCTAATTTTGACTTACGATGCCTTAATTTAATCTTGTTACCTACATTTATTATTTCAAATTTATTAAACCTTGAGAAAGTCCTTTACCAGCAGCAGCTTCTGTCTACCTGCTGTTTGGCCAATTTCAATTCCTGCCTCTGAGACTTAGCAAGATTCTTTTGTTTAAGCTGTTCCAACTACCATCCTACTATTTCAACTTCCTCCAACACTTGAATACTCAGGCACCACGGATCAAGATTTAGTGTTCGATCCCGCCAAAGGGAGCCTTTTGATCGCACTGAAGCTTGGTCATTTTTACAAGGCTTTTTAGATGTGTCAGTTGCCTCTTGACACCGTTCGATGTTCATCAGCCATAAACGTTCTCTCAGGGAAAGTTCTCTCACTTCACTATATAGCTCTCACTCTTTTCTGTGTGTTGCTGTTGATGGAGTAACATACACCTCTTTCCCCTCCTCTATGGCTATTCTCTCTTATTCTCTCCTGTAAGTATACTACATACACTATTCCGCTTTTTGCTCATAATTCACAAACACCACCACACTTCCCCCTACTCCCTCAAGGGAGCTAGTGCCATCGGTGCACCTCACGTGGTGCACCATAGGCAAGACCACAGGGTGTCTGCGGCTACTCTTGAGCCGTTTGGTTTCCTTCATTTCCACTCCATTTCCTCAGTCTTGCTGTCCAACTTCTCTTTTACTTCTTGGTGTAACAGCGGGGGTCTCTCACAGTTCCACCCCTAGATCCTTGTTCTATTCCTTCATTTTCTGGACCACCTGAGCGTGCTGCCCAAACACTCCTGCTCACTTTTGATGCTGTCTTCCCTTAAGACTTCTCTCTTACAGTAAAGAACTCATTCTGTCTCTTTTTTTTTTTTTTTTAAGTATTATCTTGGGTTAAGTTCTGGTTCCTCTGTGTCCTCGTGTGAACATGTGTGAATTAAGAAGTCAGCCTCTCCTTCCCTGGGGAACCGTGTCCTACCTGTCAGGTAACAGCGGTCCCATTTACTCTGGGGATAATATCCCTTGTCTTGGAGAGACACAGCTGGGTAACCTTCGTCTTCTTCCTCTCCACGAAGCTTAAAAATTCTGGCCTTTCTTTCATTTATCCATAATACATCATCTTCTGACAGACTATGATGCTGTGTGGTCTTTCTACGTTCAGTTCCATTCCTTTTTCTACATTTTTTCTTTCCATTTCTTGTTTTCTTTACCACTTGGCTGGGTTTATGAATTATGCAATTGGTTGCACTAAAAACTATTATGCTATAAACACTTTCCATATTGTACATCATGCAAACTTATACTAGTGGCCTCTGCAGACTATTAATCTCTTGACTATATTGCACCGGATATTTCCTTCATTTCTTAATAATCTGTTGACGTTTGAAGTTTTCAGTCGTCTGTAGCTCACAAGTATTAATGTTAATCTAATAGTGTTTTTCTCTTTTATACCGACATTTTTCTTACAGAGACATTTTTTCTTGCCTCGTCCAGTGTCTGAGGAACTTTTCATTAATTCCCAGAGCTTCTTCTCAAGATTTGCTTCTTTTGTAAATCATCATATTTTGATAGCTCCTTCTCTTTGTCATTACACTATTTCCTGTCATTTCCCTTAGGAGTTTTCGTGCATTACAGCTAATCAACGAAACTAAATTGAATTTGTGCAAAAGAGCCTCAACTCAATTTATAACTTTACGGAAAGTTTATAATCTCACTTTTATAGAAGTCATTTAACGAACAAAGATACCTCAGCATAGCTTCCAATTTTTTTCACCTGTTCCCACATCACTATACTACTCGTTTTTTTTACCCTTTGATGTTCAACGTATACGTGTTCCAATTAGTTGAAAAGGAAGCGAAGGGTATCTAAAACCTGCACTAAAAAAGAATAGAAAAAAATATAGTTGATGAAATAGATGAAGGACTAGGGGAGGCAGGACTAAAAAAAAAAATAAAAGGTCAATAAGAGCCGTTTGCTGCCAACTGTGACCTACGGGAAAAAATCATGAAAAATGGTTGTGCGACTGTGCTCAATTTCACGAGAGAAAAAAAAAAAACTTTTTTTTACA
>NC_087202.1:140462896-140487896 GCF_015104395.2 Macrobrachium nipponense | reverse complement strand
AATTTTTGGTTTGGTATTAGCTGTTGTTATTGTAAGATTTAACTATTGCAACTGTCATAATGGCTACACTGGACGTGAATGAGCTCCTGAGTGGAGAGGGGTGGCACGAAAGGTTGGCAGAATTGAATAAGCCAGAGTTAGAAGAGGTAGCGAATTATTTTGAAATTGAGTATCCGGTGACAATCAGAAAGGGTCTACTATTGCTTCAAATTTATGAATATGTGAAGTCTGGAAAGGGATCATGTGTGTGAACAGGTTAAACAGATTAAGGAAGAAGTGTCTGTTGAATTATTAAGTAAGCAAATTGAATTAAAGACTTTAGAGTTTAATTTGGAGAAATTCAAGGCTGATGAAAGGGAGAGGGAGAGGCAGTTCGAAAGGGAGCGTGATGTCGATAGGTCCTTCAGCCCCTTCCCCTAACCCAGATAGGTCTGTAACACCTACAATCAATTTGGCGCAGGCACTTAAATTTGTTCCGAATTTCCAGGAGTGTAATGTGGCGGAATTTTTTGTTTCGTTCGAAAGAATTGCAGGTACATTAGGTTGGCCACAAGAGTTCTGGACTACTCTGATACAGAGTAAATTAATTGGTAGGGCGCAGAAAGTGTATGTACCCTTAATGAGGATTTGTCTTCAGATTATGACAGTGTCAAATCTATCGTTTTGAAAGCGTATGAGTTGGTCCCCGAAGCGTATCGTCAACGCTTTAGAAATCTGCAAAAGGGGAATGATCAAACCTTCGTAGAGTTTGCGCGAGGGAAAAAGCAGTCTGCCGAGGATTGGTTTAAGTCCAAAGAAGTGGACGATTTGATAAAATGAAGGAATTAGTGTTGGTAGAGGAATTTAAAAGGTGGTGTGCCGGACAAGTTAAAGGTTCATTTGGAGGAATTGAAACTCGACACTTTGCAAGAGGTAGCTATTGCCAGTGACGAGTACTACTTGTCTCATAAAAATGAGTTAGGTGGTGTCTTTTCCAATATGAAGCCTGGTTGGTTTAGAAGTGGATGGAATAATAATAATAATAGGTCCAATACTGGTAATAATTATAGGGCGTAATAATAGGGGTAACAAAACTAGTAATAACAATAAGTCTTTTTCGTCCAACAGGTTTAACAAGTCAAATAATTATGACCCTGAGAAGGCAAAGTCATTAACGTGCTTCTTCGCACAAGAGGGGGCACGTTAAAAGCATGTGTTATGCCTTCCGGAGATCCCTGCAAAATAATGCTCGTCCTGTAATGGGGGTCGAGAAAAAGAGAGACAGCGACTTTAATTCGCCAAAGACCTCTGATCAATGACTCTCGGACGTGGAAATGAAGCCTTTTTCTCGTTTTGTGTCTCTTGGCAGTGTCGCTGTGGTTGATGGGTCCTGTAGGAAACGGGTAAGAATTTTACGCGATACGGGAGCGGCACAGTCGTTGATCTTAAGAGAGGCTTTGCCGCGGGATTTTGTTGGTGAGCATACAGAATTTGTGCTACTGTCAGGTTTTCCGGATACGGTTCATTCTTATCCAATTGAGAGGTTTATTTTGGATTGTCCTTCTTTTACGGGAACGGTTAAATTGGCTGTAGTGGATAAGTTTCCCGTGAAGAATATTGATGTAGTCCTTGGAAATGATGTGGCCCTTAAAAATAAATCTTGTCCAATATTAATTAATCTCGAGAGCGAAATATCTGTAGTCACTCGCTCTCGGTCTGCACTTGTTGACGCTGCAGAGTCAACTCTAGACGTAGATTTAAGTAGTTTAGACCGTAGTGGTAGTATAGTTTTAGGCAATATTGGTAATAGTAAAAATAAATTGAACTGGACTACGGAGGAGCTAATTAAAGCTCAGAAGAAGGAATTTTCAAATCTCCCAGTTGAGCAGGTGAGCTCTCTGACTTAACGAGTCCAAATAATTAAAATTATTAATAATATTTTGTACAGGGTAAGTAGACCTTTGGAGGCTACTAATGAAAACTCTGAAGTAGTCAAACAAATAATGGTTCCTTTTGATTACAGGAGAAGTTTAATGTCGTTAGGCCATGAGAATGACTTGGCAGGGCATTTTGGTATTCACAAGACGTCGGGAAAATTGCTTGCTGGATATTTTTGGCCCAAGTTGAAGGCCGACGTCAAGAAATACGTGAACAGTTGTGACGTCTGTCAACGGGTTGGCAAGCCCAATCAACCCATTCCGAAAGCACCGTTGTTTCCCATCCCAGTTGTCTCGGAACCCTTCAAAGAAATCATCATAGACGTAGTGGGACCCTTGCCTCGTACTCGTAGCGGTAACGAATATATTTTTAGTATTTTTGATAGGATGTCTCGTTATCCAGAGGCCATACCGTTACGTAGTATTAAGAGTGTGAAAATTGTAGATTCATTAATAGAATTCTTTACCAGGTTTGGCATGCCCAAAATAATTCAGTCAGATTGTGGATCCAATTTTATTAGTAATTATTTCAGGGATAAAATGGTTGCATTAAATATTAAGCACGTGACCTCTTCTTCATATCATCCGGAGAGTCAGGGAGCCTTGGAAAGGTTTCATCAGACGTTGAAATCGATGTTGAAAAAGTATTGTCTAAGTCATGGTTCGGAGTGGGACAAAGGAGTTGCCATATTTGTTATTTGCTTTTCGTTCAACACCTAGTCAATCCTTAGGTTTTTCACCCTTTAATTTGATTTTTGGTCATTGTGTACGTGGTCCTCTTGACGTCGTTTAAGGAATCATGGGAGGGAGACGTCCCTCACATAAATTTGTTTGGATTATGTAACGAATCTTGGGGACAAATTGACCAAGGCACATGGAAGTTTGCTGAGGAAAATATGTTGAAAATTCAAAAAAGGATGAAATTCTTCTTTGATCGTAAATCTAAGGAACGTGATTTCGCTGTAGGCGATAAGGTGTTGGTACTTCTACCCATTCCTGGTAACCCTCTGAAGGCGCTCTTTCTCTGGCCCCTGGAAAATTTTGAAGAAAATTAGTCCTATAAATTATTTGGTAGAAACTCCAGAGAGGAGAAAACCGTTTCAACATTGCCACATAAATATGTTGAAACCATATAAGGAACGGGATAAGGTGGTGCCCATTGGCCACTATAGGGACTATTGAAAAACCTGTTAATAATAGTGATAACTTTGTTTCTTTTTCAGAGGTTGAAGATAATGAAAATAATCGTGTTGATGAAGGTAACTGGCGCTCTGATAACAAGGGTCATTAGTAAACTTCGGTGGTATGGTTTCACACTTAAGTAATGATAAGCAGAGATCCTTGAAGAGGTTAGTGAATAATTATAAATGTTTATTTTCTGATGTGCCAGGCCGAACGTCTGTTTTAGAACATGATGTGGACGTGGGTAATGCTATTCCAGTGAAACAAGCCCCTTATAGGTTAAATCCCTTCAAAAGTGGTGTAGTAGCAAAGGAAGTTGATTACATGCTGAAACATGACCTTATTGAGCCGAGTAAGAGTCCTTGGTCATCTCCGGTAGTTTTGGTTAAGAAATCTGACTGAGACTTTAGGTTATGTTTTGATTACAGAAAGTTGAACGAGGTGACCAAGGCAGACTGTTATCCTTTGCCTCGTATAGAGGACTGTATTGACCGCTTGGGAAAGTCAAAACATATCAGCAAATTTGATTTATTAAAAGGTTACTGGCAGGTTCCTCTTTCCAAACGTGCTAGAGCCTTATCGGCGTTTGTAACCCCGCAAGGTTTGTTTCAGTGCAAAGTGATGCCGTTTGGGATGAAGAATGCGGCAGCCACTTTCCAAAGATTAATGAATAGTTTGGTGTACGGTTTAGAAGGTTGTGTGGTATACATAGACGATATTGTTATCTATAGTGATGATTGGGAGACTCATCTGAAGAGAATCGAGGCGTTGTTTGAAGTGTTGAAAAAAGCAGGTTTGGTAGTGAATTTGAAAAAGAGTGAGTTCGCTAAAGCGAAAGTCGTGTATTTAGGCCACGAGGTTGGTGGTGGCAAGGTAATTCCCAAGCAGGCCAATATTGAATCTATAAAGAAAAATAGGTGTTCCTAAATGTCGTAGGGATGTCCGTAAGTTTCTTGGTTTAGTAGGTTATTATAGGCGTTTTGTTAAGAACTTTTCGGACATTGCTGAACCTCTAACCGTCTCTTGAAGAAGGAAGTGAAGTTTGTTTGGTCCTCGGACACTCAAAATGCTTTTGAGAAGTTGAAACAAGTGCTTGTTAGTTTCCCTATTTTGAGAGCTCCGGATTTCAATGTTCCTTTTGCTCTTGCTACGGATGCCAGTGATCTGGGTGTTGGTGCAGTCCTTTTACAGGCTGACGAACATGGCGTGTCTCATCCAGTTGCCTTCTCTAAAAATTGTTAACGTCTGCCCAGCGGAAATATTCAACCGTTGAGAAGGAGACACTCGCACTGATCCTAGCATAATCATTTTTCTGTTTATCTATCGTCCACAGGTACGCCTATAAAAAATTATGACTGATCATAACCCTCTAACTTTTGTCAGCAGATATAAAAATAAGAATCAGAGGCTAATGCGATGGAGCCTCATGCTTCAAGAATGGAATCTGGAATTTACTCATATTCCAGGAAAGGATAACGTTGTGGCTGATGTTCTTTCACGCAGCTTAGAATAAGTAACCTTGCTGAGGGCTTTACAATTATAAAGGTAGTATCTGTATCGTTCCAATTGATGTGTGTGTGCTGTTGATGTGAGTAGTTAGGTTTGTGTTGGAAATGAATGTTTAATATTTTAACATGTATTGATGATAATTTATTTTACAGGATTCATTCTAGTGGTTTACATTAGCAGCGAAGGTTTTAGTATTAAGTAAAGGTGAAAGGGAATAATATCGATTACGTACGTAAGGTTTATTATTAAATTAAGGTTTTTTGAAGGTTGATGGTGTGATAGGCTTCGTTACTAAAACCAGTACTAAGGTTTTAGGACAAAAGGTATCGTATTGATAGTATACTTTGATGCCACGGTAGGTAGAACATCTCCCTTGGGTGCAATACGAAGAAAGGTGGCGACGCTTGTAATTAAGTATCATATGGGGTGATTTAGACTCGCTAATTCGGTGATTCGTTTATTTTTTTTCAGGCTAGCTTACGCTTCACGAATTTTGCGTGTTTAGAGTTGCGCAGGGGAGACCCATGTTGGTTTTCTCTGTATCGAGTTTATTTATGTGTATGTACTGTATTTCCACTTTGAAGTGGACGTTTACTTGTGTTAAGTGGACAGATACACTGAGTGTTATATAAACAATGGTTGATTTGGGACACTCGTAGTGACAGTGAGTGCAAAGAGTCACTGGTTATAAGACAGTGCAGAATGTGAATAAGTGTGGCAGTCTGCAACCTCATAATCCCGGATTTGTTGGGTATATGAGCAATGTGAAGCTCATTGTTGATTGCCATGTGCAATGGTGGTGATCTGAAAGGTTTTAATGTAAAAACTTTCGAACTTTGGTCAAGTGTTGGTACTGAGTACTTTGGAATTTTTATATCATCTCGCACCTTTCATTTTTGTAAGCCTCCCCCCTTCCCTTTTGAGTCTCATTTCTGCATGTCGTTATATATGTTTTTGCTTTACTTTTTTTTAGATTTTGTTAATGTCTGATTTAGTATTAATATTTACTTGATTGATTGTGTGAATTATGCATAAGGTAAATTTTTGGAGTATATATATATATATATATATATATATATATATATATATATATATATATATATATATATATATAAAATTTAATTTTTTTTTCTCTTGGTATGGAGGTGTCAGTATGTGATCCTTTTTCATTAAATATTATTATTAAATTTATTTTTTTTGATATTTGTTAAACCTAGTTTTTAAGTTTCACTTGTTTTGTATAACAACTGTTTGCTTGTTATTAACATTTGTGTTTATCTTTAAGGAGGTTGTGTGAGTGGTCCCTCCCCTGTGGATAAGGGGGGGGGGGGTAACTTCTTGGCTTAAGGGAGGAGAACAGGCAGTCGTTCTCTGGACCTTGTCACTTTTGGATGATTTTTGACCTTGCCTCTTGCACTAAGAGTACTGCCGTCTCTTGCTTCGTGGTGCTTGCAGCCTCTATTGGTGATTTACCCGTATCTGCAGGACCCGAGGATCACTGAATATCTGTTATCTTCAGATTGGGAGATCTCTCCAGATAACATATCTGGACGTCCTTGGGAATCACCGCACCACCTCTGGTTCAGTTATAAAACCAGGGGGATCTCGCTGTCCCATGGTAAGGTTGTTTAATACCTTTTTACATTGATCACGGCTGCGAGTCTGTGGAGACTGCTCGACTGGGCCCCCTAGTTATTAACCACCTGTGGTACTACTCCTCCAGACGTGGAGGATTCTGTATTCTTTAAAAAGAATAATAAGCATTTTTGAACATGAAGATTTTTTTTTGGTGACAAGCTTGGTATTAGCTGTAATCGTCAGGATATTCTTTCTTTTTGATTTCCTCCTCCTTTCTGGGGCCCCCTTATTTTGGTTTGAGTGTGTTGGTTATGCTATCTTAATTTTGTATACGTGTGTTGATTTGTTATTAAGTGCGATAGTAATTCATTTATTTCCTGTTCTTAAAGAGGTTCAGGTGTATTTTCTGTCTGGTTCTTTATGTATTAAATTTATGGTTTTTCATTGTGTTTGTTTACTCCTCCCTTGAATTCATCCTTGCACTTTGAAAATTGAGTTTGTGGTATGATTCCACCTTATTGTGGACTTCGTATCAGTGGTATATGGATACTTAATGAGAAAATTGAATAGTATTTTGGTGTTTACCGTAAAACGAGCCGTTACAATATATATATATATATATATATATGTATATATATATATATATATATATCATATATATATATATATATATATATATATCTTATTACATTTAGAATTACACAGTACTGTCAGACTTTGACTGAAGTTATTTTCGGAGTTAGAAATCAAGTACCAAGCAAATCCCTGCCTTTACATAAAGGCATATCAGCGAAGATGCTCCGCCAGAGGACAGTGTCAATCTCATCGCATACAGGCTCAATTCTAACTTGGAAACTAAAAGTAGTTATTGGTAGTGCCTACATTACGTTTTCAAAAGTCTTGTTTTATAAACTCAGACTTTCATCGGTTACATATTGGTTTATCATGCTGTTAAAAAATAGATTTGTTACATATATATATATATATATATATATATATACTATATATATATATATATATATATATATATGAATATATAACATTTTATAAATATGTAGAATCTACTGGTCCCTTTTACCAGATACTATATATGTAATTGTAATAGCCATAATTCCCCTTTCACTTTCGAATTCATCTTGCTGTTTTGGAATCGCTTGCCACTACAAAGCCTTAAAATCCAAGTGCAAGAAGTATGAAGAAATTATGACGATTAGTACCGGGAAACGACCTAGGTTACATAATCCCGACGAGGTCACGTTGTAAAAAACACAAAAGCTTAAAACTTTATTTATCACTTTCCCGCATGCCACCGCCAGCAGACGAGAAAACAAAAGAACGAAAAACAATATTCTTTGATGAGGTCATAATTCCTTCTCGAAAAAGTGGTCCTCCAAAGCTCCATTTGGTCTTATTGGAAAAATTAATTAAAGTCCAGGGATAACCCTTTATTTTTTATTCACATCTATCTTCAGGCTCATCTAAAGTTTTGAATATCCATCCTGAAATGTGTCCTGTAAAGGTCATTTTATATTATTTTCCTTTTCATAAACTCTACAGTTTATCTTTGCATGTTTTAAGGAGGAGATTACCAGCTTTACCACAGCACGTTTAATAAAAAAAAAAAAAAAAAAAAAGACATTTCCATGTATTTGAATGAACTCGTGAGGATGTTCTATCAGTTTCACTCTGAATAAGATGCAATACAAAAGTTAACTGATATTTCATCATAACACGTTCCCCCCCTCTCTCTATTTCTCTCTGTGTAGAATTTTAGAGAAGAAAATGCTAAACGAACAAGAATATCCGAGAAAAAAAGAGGGGTTTTCCTTCGAAAGAAAATAATGATGACTGTCAGATAAGATGATATTTATGAGTCGATGATTCCAATGACATGGTTATCAGCCCATAACACAAGAAATATATATAAAAAAAATTCAAATATAAACATCTGAATAGGATATCCTCTCCAATCACCTTAATCGCGGTATCCTTTCCAATGACCTAAATCGCGATATCCCTTCCAATTACCTTAATCGCCGTTACGAGAAAGTTGTATCAAAGTTAGGAACGGATATGTAATTGACAGCTGGAGAAAGTTAATCTTTTCATAAACGTTTTAAGAAAATTTGAGTAACAGAGTATTAGATTTGGTGTTTTTTATGGAATGTTTGCTAACTTACTCTCCCCCTTTCAAAATAATTAATAATTTTTAAATAGTTTCTTTGCGCATTACCCTCTCCCGATTGCTTTGACGCAAAAAGGTGTGGTAAATTCCTTCCCTAAATATGATGAATTTGCTATAAAATTCATGTTCTAGGGATCTTTCCTAACAAATAAAATGGGCATTTGCCTCAAAAGAAACACTATAACTTAATAAAAACTTCCAACAGAAGTTAAAGAATTAGAGCAGGCTAAATTTCACTAGCAATTATCTCTTCCGAAAAGTCGTAATCAACAACAACTAAAAAAAGGGCATTTCTTATGTTGTTTCTACTTGTTACCTCATGAGCTCAATTTTGACTTTTAATCCAACTGTGATCCTGGATGATAAATGTTACTGGAACTGTCGAGCTGATTTAAGAATGGAAAACAAGTCAACGCGTTCAAACGAAACGGAATTTCGTAGGTGAGGCAAGCAGTTAGTTATGTCAAAAGTAAAGGTGTCTAGATTACTATGGGAATTTATATAATTGTTTGGCAACTGAAGGTCCCCCGAGTGTGGGTATGTTGGTCACAATAACACATCTGTGCCAAGGCATCTGCAGTTAAGAGGAAACCAAGGTGACTTCCATAAATAAAAAGAACACTACTTTACCAGACATTGCCCTACTGTTAATAATACGCAGAGAGAGAGAGAGAGAGGATGAGAGAGATCGAGAGGAGAGAGAGAGAGAGAGAGAATGAGAGAGAGAGACGAGAGTCCCCCGGAGAGGAGAGCGAGAGAGAGAGAATCTTACATTAAACCATGCACTACCTTTATGTTTTAATTACACAATAAAATTCCAGCTCCCGGAAAACATTGTATCAAATGATCTTTGATGAAAACGAGAGAATAGAGTCTTCATTGAAGTTTGTTTTATAGTTGCGTCAAATGAACCTTAAAGGCTTCCAGTATAAAAGGTTTATTGCACCATTAACTTTTGGAGTGAGGGAGAGACACACACACAAAAACATCAAGTGTCTCTAGATACTTAATACTGAAAAGCTAAAGATTGTCTTTGTCCTAAACTGTTATTGGATGTTATTTATTGCTATACTGGTACGTATGAGATATAATGTATATGTATGTGAATTTTGAATTATGTATATAGATATATATAGATATATATATATATAGATATATATATAGTATATATATATATATATATGATATATATATGTAATATATAAAATTAATATATATATATAATATATATATATATATAATATATATATATATATATATATATAGATATATATATATAAATTAATATAATATATATATATATATATACATATATATGTGTATAGATATATATATATTATATATATTATATATATATATATATATATATAACTAATAAATATATCTAGTATATATATCCTTTATATCTATCCTCTCTACTCGGAATTAACATAGATTTTTGCATATATGCTTAACCGGGGTGGTTTAAGGCTTCACTGCCAGTCCTGGGATTGGGAAGTTGCTGGATCGCGCCTGTCGATTGCCAATTCTATTGTCGCTTAATAAATTCCCCCTCGGTTAAGCATATATGAAAATATATTAATTCCGAGGATAAGAGCGGAATAGATATTAAAGGACATATGTAGTTCGATATATATATATACATACATATATATATAGTATATATATATATATATATATATATATATATATATATATATGTATAGATAATTACATATATATACATATATATGTTATACTATAGTATATATTATATATATATATATATATATATATATATATATATATATATATTATATATATATATAATATATCACAGGATAACAGCAATTGTTCGAGATATATTCTCAAGGAAGCAAGGTAGACGTCTTCTGGTAAATTAAAAGGCTTTATTTAGTGACGTTTCGGGGTCCAGCCCCATCATCACGGCTGTAAAAAGGATTCATACACATAAAACATAATAAAAAGACTCATCCTATTAACCAACATACATTTAAAACTCACAGAAAACCTACTACATTGCTAAGAGATGAGGTTTGTTTCACTTCTCATCCCAACCAACAGTACAGACTAGTTTATATCGGCTGTTAGGTTTCAGGCTATTATTATTATTATTATTATTATTATTATTATTATTATTATTATTATTATTATTATTATTATTATTATTATTTTTATTATGCCTATGGATGAAACTTATATGGGATGAAAGCGTTGGTGATGACAATTATTTTACCATACTGTTGTCAAATTTAATTGTGTGTTAAGTTTGACCCATGAGTAAAGGACGATAATAATTAGTTCTGCCTCTAGAGAGTAAAAGAGGACTAAATTTATGGTGGAAAGAAAGGCACATATTAGTTGTGGAGGAAAAACGGTCAGTAGCACCAGGGCAAAGATCAGCAATATCAAGAGGTGAATTTATTTAGTTTATAAAATAAAACTTAAAACGCCATTTTAACCCCACCTAAGACAAGGAAACTGATTAGGTTCTCGCGCCTAATAACAAAGGAAAAGGTGTTGTGGGTTACAGACTTTTTCTCCATCGCACATTTCATGAAGAAAATGAGACCCAGAGCTTCAAGATGAAACAGACACGCACAATCAAACCCCCTCCCCACCCCCCAAACCCTCATCTCTCTCTCTCTCTCTCTCTCTCTCTCTCTCTCACCAGCGGACCTACACACGAACCTTGGTCCTTAGGTTGGATCAAGAAGAATATCATCCCTTCCAAAAGGAAAAGAAAAAGAATGACCGACTTCTTCCAACTGAAGAAAGATGACAAGGCATTCGCTCTGTTCATATAGGCAAGAGTTTTCTGAAGTCATTCGTCCCTAGAATTGGCATCACAGATTATAGGAAGACAATTATGACGTGTTGAATGGCACCCCTCCCCCTCCCCCAGATCACGCCACTTGAAACAGACCATTAAAATCTTTTAACCAGAGTTCTTATCGTGCTGGGAGGCTTCTCCGGCCTTCTATCTCCTCTCTCCTCAGTATTTGGAAGCTACAGATAAAGTCGTCGAAATGTGTGTGTGTGTGTGTGTATGTGTGTGTGTAAAAAAAAACTTAGGATGTAAAAAGAAGTCTACAATTAAGTTAAAAAAATGAACAATTAATCAAACAAATGGGGAGAATGAAAGAATTGTACACATGCATATATCGCTATACACATAAAAATGGCTTAATACCATTATGAGAAGCGGTTGCTTTTGTTTTTATTTGTGGATTATGCATTTTTTTTAATCACGGGCAATGAAGAAATAAGTTTTAAAGCAGATTCTATAAAGGTAATGTTAATCCTATCTGTTTCCAAGAACGTTGGTATAAATTACCTTCAAAATCTGGTGTTTTGATCAAAGAAGGCAAAAACTACTATGAAAAAATAAGAGCAACTTGAACTTCGTCATCGCAAGGATTTTCGTTTGACTCGACGCAAATCAGAGGCGGCAACAACTTCGTGAAGCTTCCTCCTTCAGGTTCAGAAGAGAGAGAGAGAGAGAGCGAGAGAGAGGGTGGGGGGAGGGGGGGAGAGCGTTTTGTGATAAAAGAGGGATTACGGTAATCCTTCTCTCTATCTCACTCTCTGTCTCATCACAATAAAAGAAACTGGAGATGGATGAAGACTGATCGGTTTTCTTTTCGTCTGTTGGGAAATGAGATCCTAATTAAAGGCTGCTCTTCCTCCCAGGAGAGTGGGGTCAGGGACCTACATGACTCTTGTTTGAGGCTTCCTCTCCGCCACAGCCAAAATAAGAGTCATATGCAGCCGAATGAAAGGGTGTCCGGTAATCTCATAGCAGTAATTTCGTTGCAGCAATTTCATCGCATGGCAATTACATATTAGAGAATTTCAGTGCAAAGTAATTACATTGCAGTGCATTACCTCTCACGGTAATTTCAGAGCAATAGTTCAATAGTTCTAAACAACCTGCTTTTTGCCCATCGCAAGGTAATTTCAGAGCAATAGTTCAATAGGCCCATAGTTTATTATTTCTAAACAACCTGCTTTTTGCTCAAGCCACGTCTACTACTTTTTATATATAAGAAAGTGTTACAGTTTTATTCAGTTTTAGTTTTACCCCTCAAAATGGTTCTTCGATACGTCTTAAGCTCAAGAAATAAGAAAAAGCTCATTGATAATGGTAGTCTCTATTTATGAGAGAGAGAACAACTGATAAAAATCCCATTTGGAAATGTGATCAGGTTTATATAACTCAGTGCCGGGCTAGAGTTCATACAAATAAAAAAATCTATTACAAAACGAGTTAGAGAACACAATCATGCAGGCAACGATGCTCGTGTTAAAGCTACTAAAGTTATAAATGCCGCAAGACAAAAAGCCATTTCGACGCAGGAAACTTCTTATTGCATCACAACCTAGTCAAACATTGGAGTATCACAAGCTGTTGCTGGTCAGCTTACCAACCCCTCAGCATTTAAAAAGGAATATTCGAAATGTTAGAAGTGTAGCAGCACAAGTCCCTGCGAAACCTGCATCTTTATTCCAGTTAATTATACCTCCAGACTACACGGTAACACACGCAAATCAACCCTTTCTTCTTGTTGATAGCAATGATGGACTAGACCGAATTATAATATTTTCAACTCAAAGAAATCTACAGGTATTAGCCACTGCAGATAAATGGTATGCAGATGGTACTTTCCAAACCGCACCCCCTTTATACAGACAGCTGTACACTATTCATGGCATAATGAATAGCGATGATTTGCCTCTTGTTTATGTTTTAATGGCTAAACAAACCGAAGAGTTACGAGAAGCTTTTACTAGAATTGAAAACCTTGTAGCCAACATTATCATCTAGCCAAATAATAACCGATTTTGAATGCGTGGCAATCAATGCTTTTAGAGTTTTTCCCAATTCAATTAAAAAAGGTTGTTTATTTCATTTTTCACAATGTATATTTCGGTCTATTCAAAGCAATGGAATACAACAGTTGTATGAGAACGCTGCAGATTTTGCATTAAAAATGCGCATGATTACTTCAATTGCATTCGTGCCTATCGTAGATATAGTTGGCACATTTGAATTCCTAATTGATGATAATGATTATCCTGAAAATGCACAGCCTATTTTAGATTACGTGGAGGATAACTGGATTGGACGCCCGAACCGTCGCTCAGGACGTCGACCTCCTCGACTTGATCATATTTTATGGAATTGCTTCGATGCTGCCAGGAAAAGGGCCTCTAAAACAAACAATTGTTGTGAAGGTTGGCATCGTTCATCAGCGAATTGGTTGGCGCATCACATCCTACTATTGAAAAAAGAGCAATCAAGAAATGACGCTATAATGGAACAGTATGTCGCTGGTACAGACATTCCTCGCCGTAAAAAAAAAAAAAATAATAATAATAATAATATAAGGATAGTGCCGTTAGAATCCAACGCATCGTTAACGATTATGAAAATCGAGAATTGCTCGACTACCTTAGGGGTATTGCCCATAATTTGTCTTTGAATATTGATGGCAATAGGTAACTTTTTTTCTTTTTTTTTTTCTTTTTTTTTTTATAAAACTAAATGTGTGTGTATTTGATTTAGTTTATCTTTGTTTTTTTTAAACAATTGTTTTTATTACCATCTATTAACATGCATTAGTATTCGAATAAACACTTTTTTGATAAAAAATTATTTAATTCCCCCTTTTTAATCTTATGGTACATATACGTTACGTGATGAAATTACTGTGATATGTAATGTATTGCAATATAATTACTTTGCTCTGAAATTCTCTAATATGTATTTGCTATGCGATGAAATTGCTGCAACGAAATTACCAAAAACGAAATCACTGCAATGAGATTAATACAACACAAACGGTCAGTTAGGTATGGACAACAGAACTCAGCTATTTTCAACCATATAAATGAACATAACCATAGAATAAACTGGAATTTGACACGTATAATCTATAGCAGCAACTGCCGGTACAAGAGTCAAGTGATAGAATCGCCTTAATAAAAGAGAGGCAGGTAATGAACATCTCAAAAGGAGCATAGGATACAGATGTCATCGAAGGTATTCATTTAACCAACGCTTAAGAAGATTAAAGGAAGATTATCAGCGGAGGTGACCTAAATTGGCGTACCTGTGGATGGATCTCTTGGTATAAATACCACCTTTTCTGTAAACTTTTATCATTCATTAACCTAAAGAGAGAGACAGCAGTCTCTGAAATATAGTACTTTTCTTTCTATATATTGGTGTTTTTATGGACTCCTTTTATTAGATGGAATTCTGTTGTAACAGAACATTTTTCCAGTCATATATATATATATATATATATATATATATATATATATATATATATATATATATATATATATATATATATATATATATATTTATTAGGTTAACGTAAAACTATTATGATTTCTTTTGTTGATTTAAATCAGCCTTGTTTACCTTTTTTGTTTACTTTTAAGTTAAATTTTTGCTGAGTATGTTTACTCTTGTGTTTCCGTAAGTTAACAGTGGCTTTACGATGTTTCAGTGTTTTTTGCGCCTCTCCTCCTTTTTTTGTGTATTAGTGAACTATCGTTTTAACGATTGTTATTCTTTTGCTTGAGTGTTTATAAACACTGGGAAGGTGATGAGTGGACATGGTCGACCGGTCAACGAGAGTTCGGGTCTTGACAAGCTCTCACCAGTACTGTTTCCTGTCGCAGCATATATTTTGATTTGGAGGACGACTTTGGATACTTGCCTTTGGACCACGCACTTGGATATTTCGCTCACGGATTTTGGAAGACGCATATATACGTCTGTTGTGTGTGTCCCTCCCGGATCACGGCTTTTTCTCGCGCAGGTGTTGTTGTCACCTGCGACCTTCACACTGCTGTTGAGAGTTTAGCAGACGTTCTGTCATCTGCGACCGCTGTTTCTGCCCTTTTCCGTCTGAGGATTTTGACGGGAAAACCAGTGTCGTCGCTGTATCCCGGCACTGGATTCTGGATTTACCTGCCGTGTCATCCTCGTCCAGCTGTTATACGGAGTGAGAGCTACTTGACTCGTGAGGTGGCTAGTAGGGAGTCTGTCGCTAGGTAAGACGTATTATCGTTCCTCTTGCATCGGGAAGTGTGTTGCCCTTCAGTACACCCTGGCGTACAGTATTTGCCCTTCCATTAGCAGCTTGATGGACTGATCACGGCCCTGAGTTCAACTCCTCTTCTGGAATTTCACTGAGGTGAAATTATATATTTTTGCCAATTTTCGTTATATAAGTATATATATGTATGTTTACATGTATATATTGTCATAGTTGATTGTATGTTGGTATTTAGTGGACTGAGTTCCACATTGTTTAGCTTGGGGTTATAGGTAGGAATATTAAGGTTTTTCCTTGTTTTCATCTCCTACTTCTTTCTATCTTATTATTATTAGGTTATTGGTGATTTTGGCTAGCCTTATTTTGGATCCAACTTGTTATATATTAAGTATGTTTTCTCTCTTGAAATTTTCTCTTGATAGGGTTTAGTGTAGTAGCTTTAGGTTATTTGTGAGATCCAGAGAACCAGGTATTTGTTCTCTTGTTGATATATCTATATAATTAAGTGTATTTAAATCTCGCAAGGTTGATTTAAGTGACTTTCTAGTTTGTAATAAATATTGTTAAGTTTTCTTGAGTTTCTGTTTCCGTCCTTCCTTGTCACTGAGGTACATATACTGACTGCAATCCTTGAAAATATAAAGACCTTAAAAGAACCTGTACTGCAACCTGGGAGGTTGTAACAGTTGGCGACCGTGACAGGATTGCACTCAGGTGTTCTCAGTGTTTTGGTTGGCGGAACAGCGCTTGGTGGATTTAGCAGTATTTGTTTCTGTTTTAGTGTATGCCTTACTCCCCCTTTAATTTTGGAACCATGGAGGAATTATTTTTGATCCAGCTGAGTTTTTGGGATCGGCAGAATTGCCTTAGGCATCTTCATGTTTCTGAATAAGGAGTATTTGTGAGTTGTGCTCGCTGGTTAGGTGTCCCATTAGGGCTGCAAACACTAGGGCCCAGTTGCTGATAGCTGTGAAAAGTAAGGTAGCTCAAGGTATGGCTGAAGGAGGGAAAATTTTAAGTTAGGGATTTTGACAGTGGTTGGTGATAGTGACTCAGAAGCGAGAGGGTAGTTGTGATTGAGGATGTGAGTGTCAATTCCCAGGTCTTTCTTTGTTTGAAGATCCTAGCGTACTGGAAAACATTTTTGAAGGGCATGGCTAAGTTTGTAAATTAAATCGAAATGTGGTCCAACTAAACCCCTTTTTGGTAGCAAAACCCTGTCCCAGTTGAATGTAGCCCCAGTACAGCCTGTAGGTTTCCCCAGGATGGACAGTGAACTAATAGCTTAATTTGTAAGAGAATAGAGTTAATGAAGCTCGAGTGTTTGAAGAGAATGAGAGGGTGAGGTCGGCATGAGCTAGAGATGGGGCCAATTGTAAATTTTGGAGTTTGGATAGGTTGCAAGGTTCTCCTAATAGTTAAGTTAACTACTCCCTGTGGAACCATCTGCTGATTAATAAATTTAATATAGGGGCAAGCTCTGCGAAGCGGTCCCTGGATTTGATGAAATGAAATGGCACCTGAATTTTTTAAGGCTTTTTGAAACGGGTAGCTACCAGGTTGTCTTGGCCCAACCCGAGATGTGGACAGTCTTAATTCAGTGTAGGCTGGTTGGGCAAGGCAATCCGGGTGGTTATAACTTCTTTGGAAGGAAGGGTGTAGCCCGTTGATTACAGTTAAAGTGAATTCGCGTTGGTCCTCAAGGATTATGACCTTGTCCCTGAGGGCCCTTATGCACTAAAATTTAGAAACTTTTTCCTAAGCATGTTTTTCCCTTTTCATTCGTTGGGAGAGTTTGCTAAGGCCAACAAGGAAAGGTCAATTTGATTGATTGGTCTAAAGAAAGGTTTCCCGACAGTGGGGGGGGTAGGCCTCTTTATCCTTCCTTGATGGGAATTAATGCTGTTAGAAGAATTTAAGAAATATTGTAGTAAGGAACTGAGGATATACTTGGGTAAGAAAGTACAAGAGGTCGGTCTAAGTAAGGCAAGCTCAAGATTGCTCCGATTGAATTTGTTTTGACCACCCATCGAGCGGTGGGGTAGGGTAAGTTTTGGGTCTCAGGTTTAATAAATTTCCCAGTCATGCTAGGCCAAACAACTTTAACTTTAATAATAAATCTCTGGTAAATGTTGGTAGATAAATAGTGGGGTAAAAACATTCAGGTGTTCCCAACCTATTCTAGGTAATGAAGAATAGTCATGGGGCAAAACTTCTCAAGTGGTGGGCACACTAGAGTCTTTTCCAACCAAAACAGGTTAATGTCCTGGTAATGTTTGAGCAGAGGTAATGGGACCTGCTTTGGTGCAATAAGCCCTGGGGCATTAGCAGTCTCAGTGGTAATGCCAGAAAGGAGGTATCTCCAGAAGAAGAAATGGTAAAACAATGTTGACGAACGCCTATATCTTTAATTACAAACAAGGCTACTCCTACTAATCTCAAGGTGATAATCCATCAGTGATTTGATAGTGGTAATTGATGATTAATGGTGATGACGGTAATGGTGAATTCAACTGGTGGTAGACAATCATGACTCTATGATAAAAATATATCGGCCTGGTAAGCCTGGTTAACTGAATTCATGGAGTCCTTAAGGTGGGAAATTTTTGCGAGACACCAGGGTCTGCTCCGGATCCATTAGTAGTTGAAAGAATCCATTAAATAGTATAGTTAAATATTCAGGGAATTGAATGTGGTTCGGAGGGGGGTTCCCGAACACAGTGGTTTCATTTCAGGCTCCCTTGGGTGAGAATTTGAGTTTATCCTTCCCTGGGTATAATAAAAGTAACAAAATGAGTTGGCTGTTGTGGAGAGTTCGCCCCATTCCAGGTATTGGATGGTATTTTGGGAAACGACATAGTTAGACCCATAAGGGTTCTGGAATTGATTTCCCCAATTTTGACTATGGATGCTTGTCCAGTGGCTGTGACGACCCGGGCATCTGCTAAGGCAGCTAATTTGATTAAATGATGATGAACTTAGATTTTGAAGTAGTTTAGAAGTAGAGTTAGAAAGGCCCGGGCCAGTAGATAGTCCTAGAAAAAACAAAAAATATAGTATTAGTAATATCTTCGCAACCTGATTGGGACCGTTTCAAGCGTTTAGTTGAGGCTCAGAAACAAGAGTTTGATTTTGAGTTGGGTGACCCAAACGCCGATTTAACTAAACCAAGGTTGGTTTTGTGTAATAAAAGGTTGGTTAATACAAGAAGTTAGTCGCCCCATCTACACATGGATCTGAATGGAGACTTCGCGAGTTGGAAAAACAAATTGTGGTTCCCTTCACAATTTAGGGAGTCTGTTCTTGAGGTTGTCACAATGAATGATTCTTTTTTCTGGATCACTTTGAGGGTATTTCAGACTTTCAAGAGGTTGGCAAAATGTTTTTGGTGGCCAGGATTGAAAAATTATCTTGAAACAAACAATTTGGTTAGTAACATGTGATGGTTTGTCAGGTTGGATTGGGTAAAAACAAAACCCAATCAAGTAATCCCTAAAGCACCTTTAAATCCAATTCCTGCAATTGGGGTAACCTTTTGTAGAATTGGTAATAGAATGTGGTAGGGCCTTTTTTGCCTTTTTTTACCCAGAACAAAGACCTGGGTTTACTTCATCTCCTGACGATTATGGACAGGGGCTTCCAGAATTTTCCTGAGGCATTCCCAAATGAAAAGATTTACCTCCAAGAGCAGTATTTGAGAAGCTCATTGAATTTTTCTCCAGATAATGGACTCCCTCGTAAAATTCCAGACCGACTGTGGGACGAATTTTACGAGGTAAGGTAATTTAGGGGTAAGTGTGCTGAACTGGCCCATTCAGCACACTACCGAGCGTACCTTATCATCCCAGAGACTTCATGGTGGGGTGGTGGAAAGATTCCACCAGACACTTTAAATCAGTTGTTAAAGAAAATCCTGTTACTGCTAATGAACAAAGGGAGAGGATGGGAAAAAAGGGCTTCCTTTGCTCTCTTTGCTATAAGGAAACCATCCCGAAGTTCATCTACAGGTGTAAGCTCCCTTCGAACTGGTGTTTGGGGACACAGGATATAACGTGGTCCGTTTGGAAATTTTTCCACGAATTGGCTTGCCATCTGGTCAGAAAGGGAGAAATTAATGGGGTGGAATTGGATTTGTAGAGAATTTACGGAAGAAATTAAGCCATTGCATGGTAAACTTTGCTAGAGAAAATTTGGCCTTCCTCCCAACGCAGTTCATGAAATCAAATTCTTTTGATAAGAAAAAACCAAGGGTGCGGTCGTTTTGAGCCTGGTGGGAATTTGGTATTTGGTATTGAGTAACAGACTCAGACAATTTTCCTCGCAAACCAATGGTTATGAGGGGCCCCTGGAAGGTCTTTTGAAGAAAATTGTCTGAGGTGCAATTATGAAACTTGAAGACCCCCAGGGACCAAACCCCCCCCCCCCCGGAAAAGTGCCGGGTCCTTTCCATATTAGAATAGATTAAAATCTTATTAGTTTTCATGTGGTAGAGATCCTTTAGCTAGTTGTATAATTGAGCCTGTGTACTATGGTTGTAGAGTCCCCCCCCCCCCCCTCCAGAGATAACATTTGAGGACTTAGTTGGTCAGGTGTCTTCTGATGCTCTCTTTAATAAATATTCAATAAAATCTTAGAGGTTTTTTGAAAGGAGGGCTTTGACCATCTGGAAAGTTTACCAGAAAAGGGCTACAATTATTAATTTAATCTGTTCTTTCCCAGAAAGTTATTTCAGAGTTCGCCAGGTAGGACGAGGTTGCTTCAGCATGATGGTGGATGTGGGCAGTGCTTCACCCCCGTAAAGCAGAGTCCTTATCGACTAAATCCAGTGGAACGATGGGACATAGTAGAGGAGGAAATAAAGGTATATGCTGGAGCATGACCCTAATCCAACCTTCGATAAGTCCTTGGAGATCGCCCGATTGTTTCTGGTCAAGAAGTCTGATGGGAAGTACCGTATGTGTGTTGGATTACCATAAGGTTAATGCCAAGTACTAAAAATGAACTCCCTTTCCTGTTTGGGCCCCGCATTGATGAGCTGTCTCGATCAGATAGGGTCTTGCAAAATTTATTAACCAAGTTGGATCTGTTGAAAGGCATATTGGCAAAGTGCCCCCTGTCCTGACACCGAGCCAGCGGGAAATTTCTGCTTTTGTAAACTCCCTTTGGACTTTACGAAGTTTTTGGTAAAGTAATGCCTTTTTGGGATGAAGAATGCTGTCATGTACCCTGTTTCAGCGGCTTATGAAACAAGAGTCAGTTTGGTGGTTTGGAAGGCACTGAAACTTTGATATTGATGATTTCGGTTGTTCACCCAGCAACTGTATTGGGCGAACTCATATGGTAAGGTTGAGAAAAGTGTTTGAAGCTTTGGGAGGGCCGCCGGTCCTTGATTTGTGAAACTTAGGTAAAGTGTGAATTTGGCAAGGCGGCACCAAAGTATGTTATTTGGGTCATGAGGGTTGGTTTTGAGGGACAGGTTAAGCGCCCCTAAACAAGCCAATCTCGAGGCCATTATAAAGTTTGGAAGACGGCCCGTGGCAATGTCAG
Organism: Macrobrachium nipponense; assembly: GCF_015104395.2. NCBI lineage: Eukaryota > Metazoa > Arthropoda > Malacostraca > Decapoda > Palaemonidae > Macrobrachium > Macrobrachium nipponense. Next base: position 140,466,903 of record NC_087202.1, on the reverse strand, counting down.
AGAAGTTCGTAGAGTTCTCGGGTATGACTTGGGCTATTGATAGGCGGTTTGGTTTGTGCGAAACTTCTAGGACATTGCTCAGACCGCTTACTAAGCTGTTTAGAAAAAGTGGACAGAAATTTGGTGTGGTTCTCCTTCAATGTGAACGAGTATTTTATTAAACGTTAACACTATGTTGGTGTCAAACCCAAAACCCAATATTAATGTCCCCTGATTTCTTTTCAGAAACTTCTTTTTCATTATTGCGGAGGGATGCCCAGTGGATGTAGGCATTGGGGGTTGGGGGGTCCTCTTCAGAGGAATTCATGGCTTGGAGAGGTTGTTCTTATGTGTCTTACTTCAGCCGTAAGTTATTTGGCAGCGGAAGAAAAGGTACTCCCATATTGAGAAGGAGGTCTTTGGGCCTTGGTTCGTACTCTAGCTACATTTTAAACCCGATGTGACTAATTTCTTCTTTCCCTATAGAGATTTGGAACTGACCCACAATCCTCTAGTGTTGCATCAGAAACGGATGAAACGGATCCAACAGAGGATTTTAAGGTGGGCTCTGGGATCTGCAGTTGCAGGAATTCTCTCTGGTTATCAAACCATATTAAGGGATCTGAGAACCGTATTCTTCCTGATGCCCCTTTTCTCGTATGTAACTCTTGGCCTTTTGTCCCTCCCTCTGCCCTTGCTCGTGTCTTCATTTGGGTTTGTATAAAACTATTTTTGCCATAGTAAAATATGATGGCAAGTATGCAAGTATGTGGTGTTGAGTTATGAAGTGAGTCCTTATTCTTAGGAGTTTTAGTTTAGATGTATGTTTGGTTAACGGTAAAGTGCGGTTGTTTTTGTATGTTCAACCTTAAGTACGGTCTCTCAGTTTCTTTTTTTTGGTACTCGTTCCGAGTCTTGGTTTAGCCTTCATTTAAAGTGCCCTATTGTAAGTTTTTCTGTTCGTGAAGCTTAGCTTCTGTTTGTCATGTGTATTGTAATAATAGCTCATAACCTTTATTTTTCAGGGTTGTTTAAATATTTATCTTGATATGGTTTATTTTTGTATCGCTTATAAATAATTTATGTTAATTCCTTTTCATTTCAGCATTCTTACAGTATTTGATTTAAAAAAAAAAATGTATTATTTATGTGCAATAATTTTTTTTTGTTTTTTTGGTTTTGGGGGAGGAAAAGGTATTAGGTTAACGTAAAAACTATTATGATTTACTTTCGTTGATTTCAAATCAGCCTTGTTTACCTTTTTGTTTTTTTTACTTTTAAGTTGAAAATTTTTGCTGAGTATGTTTACTCTTGTGTTTCCGTAAGTTAAGTTGGCTTTAACGATTGTTTCCAGTGTTTTTTGCGCCACCCTCCTTTTTCCTTTTTTGAGTAGTTAGGAACTATCGTTTTAACGATTGTTATTCTTTTGACTTTTGAGTGTTTTATAAACAAACCTGGGAAGGTGATGACTTTTGGACATGGTCGACCGGTCAACGAGAGTTCGGGGTCTTGACAAGCTTCTCAACCAGTACTGTTTCATCCGTCGCAGCAGATATTTTGATTTGGAGGACGACTTTGGATACTTGCCTTTTGGACCACGCACTTGGATATTTCGCGCACGGGATTTTGTTTGGAAGAACGCATATATACGTCTGTCTTTTGTGTGTGGTCCCTGGATTCACGGCTTTTTTCTCGCGCAGGTGTCTTGTTGTCACCTGCGACCTTCACCACTTGCTGTTGAGAGGTTTAGCAGACGTTCTCGGTTCATTTCGCGGACCCCGCTGTTTTCTGGCCCCTTTTCCCGTCTGAGGAATTTGAGCGGGAAAAAACCAGTGTCGTCGCTGTATTCCCACGGCACATGGATTCTAGGATTTACCTGCGTGTCATTCCTCGTCCAGCTGTTTATAACGGGAGTGAGAGCTACTTGACTCGTGAGGTGGGCGTAGTAGGGAGGTCTGTCGCTAGGTAAAGACGTATTATCGTTCCTCTTGCATCGGGAAAGTGGTGTTGCCCCATTCAGTAACCTGGCCGTACAAGTATTTGCCCTTCCCGTTAGCAGCTTGATGGACGATCACGGTCCCTGAGTTCAAACTACCCTACTTCTGGAATTTCACTGAGGTTGAAAATTATATATGTTTTGCCAAGTTTTCGTTATTTATAAGTATATATATGTAATGTTTTACATGTATATATTGTCAAGAGTTGATGATTGTATGTTGGTACTTTAGTGCGGACTGAGGTTCCACATTGTTTAGCTTGGGGTTATAGGGTAAGGAAATATTAAGGTTTTCCTTGGTTTTCATCTCCTACTTGCTTTCTATCTTAATTATTATTAGGTTATTGGTGATTTTGGCTAGCCTTTTTTCATTTGGATTTTTCCAACTTGTTATATAATTATGTATTTTTCTTTGCCTCTTTGAAAATTTTCTCTTGATAAGGTTTAGTGTAGTAGCTTTAGGTTTATTTTGTGAGATCCAGAGACAACCAGGCATTTGTTTCTCTTGTCTTGAGATATTCATTATAATTAAGTGTATTTAATCTCGCAAGGTTGATTTAACGTGGATCTTACTAAGTTTGTAATACAATTATTGTTTAAATATTTTTCTTGAGTTTCTGTTTTTCCTCCTTCCTTTCACTTGGCATGAGGGTACATATACTGACTGCAATCCTTGAAAATATAAAGACCCTTAAAAGAACCTGTACCTACGCAACCTGGGAGGTTGTAACAATATATATAATTATATATCTATATATATCTTTAGCATATATTATTAAATATATATATATATAGATGTGTGTGTGTGTGTCGTGTTTGGTGTGGGTGTGTACGTATAAGAGGAGAGAGAGAGAAGAGAGAGAAGAGAAGAGAGACGAGAAGAGAGAGAGAGAGGAGCATATGGCGCAGGAACCGTTCTTTCAGAAATTTCAACTTTTATCTTACCCCCCCCCCATGAGCTCTTCATCATCAATACAACCGACTTCTGTAAAGGAAACTAGCTCAACAATCCCATTAACAACAGTGACTTTCAGAATTTGACAAAGTTAAGAGGGCATTTTAGGCTATTGCAATTGCACACACACATGCATACAGGTATAGATATATAATATATAATATATATATATAGAATATATATATATTTAAATTAATATATTAATAGATATATTTATTATATAAAATAGAATAATATATAAATATATATACATACATACATTACATATATATATATATATATATATACATTACATACATATAATATATATATATATATACCTTGATCCTAATATTAGAGAGATTAAGGATATATATTAGAATATATATATAGGCTATATACAATATAGATATTGTTTATATATATATATCATATACATATATTATAATACATATATTATATAATATATATATATATTATATATATATATATATATATATATATATATACTATAATATATATGATATATATATAATACCATATATTTATATATTACAAGATTTATAGATACATATTTATATATATATTTATATACAGTAATTTTTTTTTTTAATATGATTATATATATATATATTATAGATCCCCAAATAATATATATATATATATATATATATATATATATATATATACATATTGCTACTGTCAAACTGCATATATCCCCTCCCCTCTTGACTGAAATAAAACATATTGTATTAGGATTTTGGTCAAACATTTTTTTCAGATTCCTAGATAGCTTAGAGTTAGGATTTTTTAAATTTAAAGTGTGTTTCAGAAGTTTATACATTACCATAATGTAAAAAAAAATATATAACGTAGTAATGTAGAAGAAAGGAGAGAATTATCTTTGTCCATTCAAAGCTTAGAATTGTTTCAGTAAATTTTCAATCTCCTCGAGATTAAGGGAGCACCGAGGTCTTACATGTTGTTTTGTTTTATAAACATGTCCAATCTTAATTATCCAAGTTTGCGGATCAGTTAACGAACATGAATGTATACTGGTCTCGTACTCGTATGTCTTTGCCAAGTGCCACGTGCAGA
>NC_087202.1:140435396-140457896 GCF_015104395.2 Macrobrachium nipponense | reverse complement strand
CTCCCAATTAACTCCCTTAAATATGACTACTAAAATGATAAGTCATTATCACAACTCTCTAAGAAAAAAAAAACATCAAGTTCTCCAACTCAATTCTCCAAACTCGCACATCAGCACACACACAAACTCAGAAATCACAGCAACTCCACGGAATTCTGCACTCACATTTCGAACTCGAATGTGCTCACAAGAGAAAAAAAAAGAAAAAATTCGTAACAAGCCCAAGAAAGAAAAGAATCACGTAACACCCAGACCCAAAAATGTTCTCGCAAGTTCTGAAAACCCACAAAATCAGTAAAAATCTCCAACTTTTAACAGCAAAAACCCCTTTACTGCTCAATAATTAATCACAATGAGACTTAATGTCAAACTCCCATTTACGTAAATAGCAACCCTCGAAAAATCACATCTCCCGGTAAAATCAAATCTCCCGTCCAAAAAAGAAATGTTATTTAAGCTCAATCCCCAAATCATATCTCTCATAGGAAAAGGAAGAAAAATAATAAAAAAAAAAGAATAATCACAAGTAGATTTCCCCAATCACAAAATACATAATACATGTATAATATGCATAACTCCCGCGTTTTCCCAAAGAAATGCTCCATGTAAAGTTATGGAATTTGCCAGAAAGCAAAACTCTCATACATGCGCTTTCGTGAAATGCTATAGCTAACATTTCCCAGATATTGCAAAAATTCTGATCTGTCACCATCAGAGGAAAAGAAACAGCACACGCTCAGCACACGGCTCATCACATCGCTTGTCATCAGAAAAAATCACCTGCGGACGCATGCTCAAACAACAGCACAAAAATTGTCCAGTCACACATAAGTTTGGAAACTCACGATTCTCAAGAAAAAAAGGTCTAACTGACACATTTCACAAAATTAATTCCAAAAAAAGGATATAAACTAATGTGTTCAAAAAATTTGTCTCGAAGACTTATTCTCTCAACATGACTTTTCCCCAATTATATTTCTCCAAGAATAACACACTTGTGAACATGAAAAATGCACACACATCTCCAAATAACTCGTAATGCAGTAATGCCATTCGCCTCTAAATAGACACGAAACCAAAAAAGAGAAACCACAGAAATCTTCTCTTGTTTCTCGAAAAAACTCCATAACCACGAAAAAAAGGGTTACCGCCCAAGATTAATTCCAACTCCATTATGAGACATCATATCAATAATAACACCACTCCGGTTATAGAAATATTTCCTCCATTTGGTTAATAACCAACCCCCTTATATTATTCTCTTATTTCTCCAAAGCCACATGTCAGTAGAAAAAAAAAACACCACTCCAAGAATAGAGAATAATCACCTCTATTTCGGCAAATACAAAATATTTACCTCTATTTCCACAATAACTCCATGTGGAACAAAACAAGGCTCCAAATAATATATCTCCAAAAAAATGTGCACTCAAGGCAACTGACTCACATACTCACAAATATTGCCCCATAATCTCCGAAATATGTGTCTCCATTTGCAACAAAGATGGCTGCAAAATAATTGAACCAAACATACCTCATACCACATTGGCAAATATCAAAATGGCCAAAAATATATCTCCCATATATTATATCTCAAATATAACTCCAAAATAATATATACCTCCAATTATCTCTCCAAAATAATATATCTCAATTATAACTCCAATTCTCCAGAGAATAACTCAATGTTATAGTAAAAACTATAAAAACTCACTCCATTTAGCATAACTGCTAAAAAAAAAGGGCAAAACTCGGCATATAAAACTGTCTAGAAAATTCTAGAAAAAACCACCAACGTGCCACAACTCATTATAACAGAATTCCCAACTCACAGTGTCTAAGCAAAGACTTCCCCATATGCACTACGACATAAGCCACTAGAAAACTTAACCAAGTTTCCTATCTCTCACAAAGTTGTCACAAATACAACAAGGGTATTGTGCAAGAAAACTCACAATTTCTGGAACACAAATATCCAGAGAAAAAATGTAGTGCCATTACGTATGCATTCAAAAAATGCAAGAAATTCTCCCCTATATTACTCTATAGCATCAAATAGCTAAAACACGAACACGTTCTCTTAAATGACTCTAAGTCATGAACTGAGATAATATTCACACTAACTGGAGAGAAAAAACAAATTCAAATTCACCCATGGTAAAAAACTTGTGTCAGCGATGGCTAATTTCCAAAAAAGGAGAAAAGAAAAATCAACGGCACCATTAACTATCTCCCGTAACTCACTAGATGTCAAGCAATTATCTGCTGAACTCATAAAAAAAAAGAAAAAAAAAACTAAAACAATGTGTTGTTAGTTCTTCCCATAATCACAAAAGATTTCACCTCCCTTGACAGCATTAAAACACCCACGTATTAGTATATAAAAAATCAGTATCAGAAATATCATTATCACAAAATCACCAAAAAAAATTGCTATCATCAAAATCATCAGTATCAGTACAAAAACTATCACCAAAGTTAATGCTTGTCCATTCTCCAAAAATTCAGCAAAAAACTCAGCAAAATTCAGCAAAATTCCACACAATTCACCAAGATTCAGCCAGATTCATCAAGATTCAGCAAAACTCATCCCCGTGAATCACTGAAATATTCTCCAAAGTTACAAAAACTGAACAAATAATTAACACAAGACTTCTCCCATTAATTCATCGTAATAATTCTCCTTGAATAATTATCTGTAATAATTATCAAATAATCACCCATGAAATATCTCAAATCTCTCGCAAAACAATTCTCCCGTAATGATAATTATACTTAGGCAAACCTCCCGTGGCACATCTCGAGTATAACAATTATTAATAATAATAATAACTCTTCATAGCAATAATTCTCTTGCAAAGATCTCAAGTAAGGGTGAAATTCAAAATAGCATACAACAGTATTGCTGAATCCTATGACATACAATTTCTCCCGCATGCAACACCATGACATAACACCATTGCCACACAACCAACAGATAAACACCAATCATCGGCATTTCAAAGTAATTTCTCCAACACAATAAAAAAAAAATAATCTGTGTATCCCCCTTATATTTGTGTCTTTCAAGGCACAAAGAAACATATAACACATCCCGTGCATGTTAACTACTTTTCCCCTCATTTTCGGAAAAGAAAAATCTCTTTATTTCCTTTTCTCTTCATCCAAGGGAGAGAAAAAAAAATCTCTTTTCTTAAAAAAAGACTCTACGGGCATTTCACTTCATCAACTAATCAATCAGCTGATATCTTAGCATCCAATGTCAAGGCCAAATCCATCCCCAACACAAAGAAAAAAAAAGGAAAAGGGGGAATTCACCCACACTGAGAAAAAAGAATTTCTCCCCCCCTGAGAACAACCCCTCAGTCGAGCGGCAGAACAGCCCGAGGCATGCCAGTAGTATCCCCCCATCTCCCCTTGAATAGTGTCTGAGGACCCCTACCCAAGGTATACACAAGTGCCCATCCCCTGCACTATCTCACGAGTGAGGCTAGTGGTACCCATGCAACTACCCTCCCAAGGGATGCCCGTACACCCTCGCAATGCAAGGCGCCTCTCTGCAGAAATATGCTGAGCCCTTAAAATTGTGGCCGCTCTGTGTCACTAAGCCAAATATGCTTATATAAGCACAGTTCCCATGCATAGAAAAATACACTCCTATGTTTTAAACAAAGACGAATGCATACGTCTATTACAAACACGTGCAAATAAAGAAAACACGTCACTATGGGGAAAGAAAAAATTGTTTTGACCTCTTGAACCAATCCCATAACCCTGAAATATTTAAACAAAAACCCACTCCTTTTTAAAACAATAGTTTGTTTTAACAACTCACCACTCCATAATGGGAAAAAAGAACTCGAAATTCTTCGTAAACACGCGTAAATCTCGTCGGCACAAGAACAAACGCGACCGGTGAGATGACTCCTAGCAACACTCCCTTACAAACTAGACTGAGTTGCTTGTCTCACGACTCCCACCCTGAAGAATCTTGGTACGAGCAAATTTGATGACCCTAATAGAAAATCTTTCCTCATCCCCCCATCTCACGGACGGACATTTTCTCTACCCCTTTTTTCCTAACTGGCCAACCATCTCTACATTGGCGTTCCTAGGCATAGAAAAGCAAGAAAACTTTTTATATCCCATCTTTAACCGCTGACACCACTATTACATGGGAAAAACCCTCATGTATTTCATACGGTAAGCGTGGACACGAAACGGAAGGCAGACCCCCACACCCACTACACAGACAGGCTCTCTCTCTCTCTCCCGGCAATCGCCCCATCTCTCTCTCTCTCTCTCTCTCCACCTCTTCTCTCTCTCTCTCTCTCCACCTCTTTCTCCATTCTAACAGGTAATGAAAATGAGAGAGTTGCATCATAACATAACGTTTATTTACAATAACCAAATCAATTAACTAAGTAATCCAGTCTCACAGACTAACTTAAAACTACTCATTGTCAAGTCACCCAAAAGGTCACCACTTTCCTGGGAACTCTGTCCCACCGAAAATCCAGAACCGTCTGCAAAGATACAGAACACATTCCGGTAAGTACACACACAAGTTTAAAGACAAAGTTAATAAAATGGAACATCTTACAAGATATCAAACAAGCCACCCCTTTGGCTAAAGTAAAGGTAACACTTACCCATTCCCAACCGGAATATCACTCACTGATAATAAAAACACTTTGGCATCTGCCATCATGGCTTCGCCTTCCTCCCCGAATGTCTGTGCAAGTCTTCCCATAAACTTGGCATTATGAATAGAAGAGGCGCACACGCACATACGAACACACAGTTCGCTAGCGCCTCGCGGTTCTAGCTGCATCTAGTTTCACAAAGGCACTTTGGGAAGAGTTCATAAACTGTCGTACATTGACTTCCTGAACTAAGCATTTTTATCTCACGCCATCCCCCAGAAACTCATTCATCAGCTACTCTCAGGTCGTTATCTCTGCACTGTCCTCCACATTCCACAGGTTACAGAGAATGCACGAACAATATATAATTAATCAAAACCCTATGTCTTACATATATATATATATATATATAGATATATATTATATATATATATATATATTAATATATATATATATATATATATATATATATATATATATATATATATATATATATATATATATATATATATATATATATATATATATATTATATATATATATATATTGCGACTGGGGCAAGCTTCTAAGAATTAGGAAGTGGCAGTCACAAGTTGGTTCTTTATGATTCGTCAAGGCGAACAGAGGTTGGATATCGAGGCATATTTCAGCCCCATCTCTCTCTCCCTCTCTCTCTCTCTCTCTCTCTCTCTCTCTATCTCTCCCTCCCTCTCTCTCTCTCTCTCTCTCTCTCCCTCTCTCTCTCTCTTTCTCTCTTACGTAGGCCGGCTGGCATAGATTTCTCAGTTCTCACATCAGTCATGTTGAAGGATGCGCTTGAAACACTTTGATGTAGAAAAGTGAGTTGCAGAGAGACAGTCAAAGAGAAAGTGATACAAAGTTCACAATGTTTGCTCATAGGAAGGAAACAGTATTGGACAAACGAATGTACGTACATCCTTGACATCTAAGTCAAATGATGACATCTTAGTTTACTTTGGTTCTCGTGAGAACTCGGTGTGACATACCGATCCACGGAAGGATGTTCGTTCGTTTGTCTGTGGTTATGATTAGTTAGCATTGCCACACATCCTGAACAGTCTAGATATTTTTTGGAGTTTTTTTTTCATTGACCTATTATACAGAGCGCAGCTATCTTTTTAATAATGGAATGGATTACATTTCCAATTTTATGTATTTTTCATTACATATATACATTGACTAAGTCACATTTACAATAGAGGATCGGGAATTTGAGTACGAGTCAAAATAAAAGTACCAAAAATGAAGTGAATATCTTTGGCTCTGGAATAAAGTTAAAATCCCTGGAAAGGAATGATCTAAATCAAAACAGACTTTTCTATTCTTTGCTTCATGAGAGAAATAAGGCTTATAACTAACCTTTGTCAAAGAGGAGGTTCACAAGATTAAATAGGAATAATCAAAGGCACAGGATAAGATAAAGAAAAGACCAAACAAATACGTGAAATTTTACACTGATTATATCCCGGCTCCGTCTCATTATCCTCCGCTTCTTGGAATAACCTCGTGCAATGTACCTAATACCCGGCTGTATAGTTCCCATTTGCAGTCGCGCAGAGGACGCAGATTAGATGAATTGCATTTGCAAAAAATTATGCGCCAGCTCCGTTTACAGGGCTTGCATGCACATGTCGCCTCAATAGCGGATTCTTACCAGTTGCTCAACTCTCGTCGGAGGAAAGCTTAGTCGTTTGCAAGATCAAAGAAGTCCTCTTCCCACGGGCTCAGGGTTAAAGGGGGGTTGTTTCCCGTCCGAGCATAAGCATCCTGTTGGAAAATATATGTAAAAAAAAGATGTCCTCTGGATTGGGGAAAAACAAAAATGTCTTTTCAATCAAATTTAAATTTGAATTAACTTTCACAAAACCTTATGCAAATTGCTTTTAGTCAGTTTCGATTGAAAATAAGTATCCGCTGACAGATGGTTTAAGAAAAACGTAGGTTAAAAAATGTGCTTCAGGAGAGAAAAAGTCAGCCCATTTCATCATATGGTAGGCACGTATGCATATATATGATTAACATACCAAAAGGAATCAGGTATACATTTTATCAAGCACAGCCTCTGAAACTTTCGCTGACATAACGACCAGATAATCACACATAAAATAGCATCATTAATGTAAGGAGGAATTCACAAAGGTCGACAAGTATGGGACTTGAATCCTCTTAGGGCCACAATCCTCCTCTGTAAAGTGTTTCGAGTTTTTGAAGGTTTAATCACATGCAAGTTTTGTAGAGCTCACTTTATAAGCATTGATGGACTTAGACAGTATCCAGATTATTGTCACTGAATACTGATATACGAAGATCAAGGGACTGGACCTTGCTTATGAATATTCAGGTTCGACTACTTTTCTTTGTATGCGTTCAACCCATTAGAATTACTAACAATGTTTTCAATTTAATCACCCCCCCACCCCACCCCCTCCGCCTCTCTCTCTCTCTCTCTCTCTCTCTCTCTCTCTCTCTCTCTTCCTAACTAAAGTAATAGTAGTGTCATATTGTTTATTTTAGCACTTGCGCAATATAATAATAATAATAATAATAATAATAATAATAATAATGATAATATAATAATAATAAGAAGAAGAAGAAGAAGAAGATCATTTAACAAACACGGAAGGTATTCTATTAACTTTCAATCCTCTACTTTACGGACTTTCAGATTGGTAACAAATAAGTGACTTTCCACGAATATGGAAAGTCAGTTTTAAAACAAACCATTCAGCGCTGCATTTTGCTAGATCGGCCACCAGCTTTTAGTTTTCTGAAAAGAAACTATTGGGATGACTAATTGTCTGTCCGTCCCCCCTCAGATCTTAAAAACTACTGAGGCTAGAGGGCTGCAAATCGGAATGTTGATCGTTCACCTTCCAATCATCAAACATAACAACGTGCAGCCCTCTAGCCTCTTTAGTTTTTGTTTTAATTAAGGTAAACGTTAGCCATGATCGTGCATCTGGTACCTCGATAGGTGCCAGCAACACAGGCCACCATCGAGCCGTGGCTGAAAGTTTCATGGGCCGTTGCCGAGAGTTTCATACAGCAGTATGTGCTGTGTAGAAAACTCGATTGCGCCATTTTTTATTTGTTCCCATTGCTGTTGTATGTGAGTGAGTGAGTGAGTGAGTGAGTGAGTGAGTGGGTGGGTATGCTTATATTTAAATTGAGAATAGATTGTAGCTATAGGTTCATTGTCCTACTACATTATACAGATCGTACTGACGCAAATATAATGTTACTTTCGTGTGAGATATCACTATTTGATTTCCCAGTCTTATTCAGCCTGCCTATTGTTTTATATGGCTTTTTGCCATTTACCATATTCCAGCTCAAAGACCCTGTATTTGATATCATTTTTCCTACATTTTGAAAATTTCGCGCTAATTAATAGTCCTCCGTCTAATGTTTTCCATCATGTTTTGCACAGTGGGTCCTCAAAAGATTCTGACGATTTGAGGATAAGGCCTAGAGGAGAATTTATAGGGTTTAAAGTTTAAATGGTAGAAGAGAATCAGAACTGATACCAGAAAGGTGGGAAAGTAATATGTGATAGTGTCTTGTATTAGTGGCTTCGACGAAAACTTTTAAATGTGGCTGGAGTGGAGATTGGTAGAAAATAAAGCACAGGAAAGACTTGAGCGGTGGAGTTCCATAGATCTCTCTCTCTCTCTTCTCTCTCCTCTCTTCTCTCTCTCTCTCTCTCTCGTCTCTCTCCCTCCCCCCCCACTCAACACCCCCCCCCCCCCCCCCCCAACCCCGTTTTTACACTAAGGCAATTTAGATGTGCAACATGGTGCTCTTGTCTGTTTTATGACGACATTTGGAAGTATCCCCAATACATTTATGCATATTAATACATAACTAGGAAGAAATGTAAAATTTCTGAAACATAAAATCACAACAGTGAATTCACCCACTCCTCTTGAATATTCCAAACATATCTCCCTCCTGTTCATTCACTGAAGAATCGACTATTGAGAAAGCATTCCATGTAGTATATATTTTTGCCTGTTGCATTGGAGAGGACGTATGATACGTGAATAAATATATTTTGCTTATTCATACGGTTCTCAGCTTCGGTATTTGTACCGTTGTTTTGGTCGAGGATTCGAAGCCGTCCCCTTTTGCTCTGGGAGAACGTTTCGTAAATAGATTTGTGGAAGAGAAAATCACCCTCGTATTATTCTGCATGGAAGCCTTAGGATATCATCGCCTGAACTGCAGGTTTACAAGGAATTCCTCCCACTGGGAATGAAGGAAGCGAATACCGCCGGCGTTCTTGGGATTTCGCCTGTGATTTGGGGGCTTTTAGGTCTCCCCGGCTGAGAGAATACAGGTAAAAGTTCACATGATATTTATGCCAGGCAATGCATTTTCCGGAATAAGGACTTGCAATGTACGAATTTCTTCTAGTGGGAATATAGTAAATGAAACAAAAAAGGCCAAGTATAAGAATAAGCAGGTTGAATAAGATTGGGAAAGCAAATAGAGGCTATTTCATTTGTAAATAGGATTAGACTTAATACGGGCTGTGTTGCAGTACTGGCATAATTTCCTCCATGGGAAACCTTGGATTTACCAGGGTTGTGTATTGGCAGCAAAGATAAGAATGGTAACATTAGAGAAGTATCATATTAACATGAGGTGCCAGATACTTTCGCCCTTCTCGTAAATAAGACTTCGTCAGTTGTACTGAATGATAGGTAGAAACTCCCCGCAGGGGTTAGTGCCCCAATGCACTTCATGCAGTGCACTGTAAGAATTACTTGAGGGTCTTTGCAGCATCCCTTCGACCCCTAGCTGGAATCCCTTTCATTCTTTTTACTGTACCTCCGTTCATCTTCTCTTTCTTCCATCTGATTTTCCACCCTCTCTAACAATTAATTCATAGTGCAACTGCTTTGAGGTTTTCCTCCAGTTGCACCTTTCAAACCTTCTTACTCTCGATTTCCGTATCAGCGCTCATTGACCTCAGAGATCCCAGCGCTTGCCCTTGGGCTTAAATGCTATATCTTATTCTATTCTGTAGGGTCAAGTTGGAGAGAAATATTTGCATACAAATGAGTTCTCATATACGTTTCAATTGCAGCAACAAATATGGAGTAAATAAAGGAGATGTTCTAATAACAATGAGGCATCACCTTTCCTCCCTCAGCCCTGTGACGACTCTCCTCGGCCCCAGGGATTCGGTTTTCAAAGGCTACGACTTTCGTTTGTTGCTGCAAGAGGATCTTGGCTATGTCAGCTTTGCCCTTTGATTCGAATAACAAAATATAATCTGCTCGTTTTGCAACATTGAGGCAGCGTCTGATGGATACCGATTTTTAAGTAAATGTGTTTTATGGATGAACATGTAAACTCCTTGAAGAGGTGGGGGGCTTAGGGATCCACTGCAGAGAGAGTATGCCCCTTTATGCCTACTCTCTCTGTTGTGGATTCCACTGAACATTGGGGCCTTTTAACTCCTTTACTCCTCCTCTTATAAATTCTCCCCCTTCCCTTCTTCTTCTTTAGTTGACTTCCTTTGCATGGCTTTGAACTATTGAATTGACTGCTCTTTTAACTTGAAGGAGGGTGGAGTTGGACGGCATGCCACTCCACCCATAAAACTAGAGTACCTGACGTGGTCGAGCGAGGGGAAATGTTTAAGTCAAGCCATGCCCATAGTGCTGGGTCCGATCTCGACTGTGTAACAGTATTGCTCCTCCCCCAGTTGGGCCGCCCCGTCGAGAGGGACCTCTCCCTGGACGAAATTCACATACTTCTATATGGCAAATATAACAAATATCCCCACGACTTTTGTCACGGAATTGGACCATTCTAAAGAAAGCTCAAGTCACAAAAACCAGGTTGGTATTAAAACGTTAATACCATATACTAAACTTGGGAAACATAAATACTCTCATGACCCAACCTTAAATAACTTTGACTCCCTCTTTGGGAATGGAAGTTGGTCAAGGTTTCTAACCATGGAAGCTGAACAAAATATTTCAGCCTTGAAATTAGAGTTTATTTTTACTAAATAGACATCCAACGGCGGAAATGTCGTTCAAAAAATTAAAAGAGAAGACTTGGCTTATTTCAATATCTGTCGTCAGTGGACAGGAATATTAAAAAAAAAAGTTGAAAATATTACCCTTTAGAGTGGCTGGGTCATGCAGTTTTGTTAAATGTTATTTTTATGACTGGAAATTTTTCCGTTTTTAACTATTGCTATCGTGCTTAGCCATTTGAGCTAGAAACCAGCAAATGTAAATAGACATGACGTTTGAGATGGTGACCCTACATTCGAAATGAATGACTTTGAAGTCTATAGGAAAAATGTTAGGAGGACATTGGTGCATTTAGGTGCTTTCGTTTGCGACACGGCATCTGAAGGCTTCGAAAAGGTATCAGTGTAACAACCATTTAAGAATTTTAGTCTCGTTCCTTGCTCAAATTTCGTTACAAAAAAATTGTGGATTTAGCAAGAACGGAATAGGAGCACCATACTTGCTAGAAACTGTATAAAAAATAAAATTAAAGTTACATGGTGGAGCGTTTCTTACACATGCACACTCAGACTCACATGCTCACACTCACAAACACACACACACACACACACTCACACTCACACAGGCATACACTTATGCATACACTCATGCTGTCCGTACAATTCTGAATATGCATGCGTGCCTATTCCCAGATTAGGGTTAAATAATAGTAATACGTAGAGAGAAAGAGAGTCTGCTGCTTCTTAAGGACACAGAATAAATAAAATTAGCAACGCCTCGGCTCTTTCAAAGTGGATTACCCGAAACTCAATTTACTGATCCTTCGTAAATTCCAGCCAATTACCTTAATTGCCGCAGGGGGCCTTGTGTAATCCAATATAAATCAGCTCCTTGATGTCATCAGAGAGCCTAATTATAATGACGTAAAGTCAAAGGCTTTTGGTTAACATAGATTTTTCACAGATATATTTACGTACACGATTAACATTTTCTTTCTCCAGACAGATTCATGACCTCACTGCAATCACTGTTTACCCTCTTATTTGACTTCCGTTCCCACTTCCTTCCTGTCACTTTATGGTCCAACCATCGAACTCCCACTTAAGGGTGGCGGTCTTCATCAAGCACTGAGTGGCCGGAATCGCTCCAGTGCCTGGCTTCAGGACCCAGTTTCCACAAATCAAACCAAAATCAAATCAGACATCGGTGGAGAATTTCGTTACCCTCTGCACGTCATGAAAAGTTTGATCGGGCGATTCTGTGCTCGAAATATTATACCACAATCTTCAAACCTTTACCGTTACGGGCCGAACAAGGGAAAGGCCCGTGCCAACAAGAAGTTTTGGCTTAATACAACAACAACAACAACCACCACCTTTACCGATTGGCCATCTGAAAACCTTAAATGAATTTCATTTACGTTTAGAATGTAACATTCAACGCAACCAGTGACGATAAAATTCAAGGCTGAATAATATACAGAAGCCTAACGAAAAAATAAAAAAAAATCCCAGCGCTATAGCCGCAGTGGGTTTGTGCCGTCGGTGTACCTCATGCGATGCACTGTGGGTATTTCTGAAGGATGTGTGCCGAGTCGCTAAGGTCGTCCATAGCTGCACCCACTTTTTAGCCACTCATTTTACCTATCTTCCCGCTTTCTTTATTCACTCGCTGTTCAACCCCTCTGAGTGTAACTACTCGTACATTTAGATCATTACATATCATCTCCTTTGTATATTCATCTTTTACTGTCTGAAGCCTGATTAGCCGAAAGTGCCCCAGTATTTAGCAAGATAGTCAAATTCCATAAATTAACCAATCGCAATTCAGTCAAATTCTACGAAGGAAATATTTCCCTGGGCAAGTCTTCATTAATGCCGAATGAATTGAGTCTTATAAGCGAGTGTCATACTCGAGTGTTGGTCATTATGTATGAGCCTCATTTAATTTGAAGAATGATCTATATTTTTGGGTTATTTTAACTCGGTATTACATAATACCAAAATAAGCAATGATGTGCAAATGATGTGCATTCTTCAAATGAATAAGCTACGCGCGTGATTCTCCGTAGGGAGTTAGTGCCGTCAGTGCACCTCATACGGTGCATTGTAGGCATCACTTAAGGGTATTTGCAGCATCCTTTCGTCCCACAGCTGCAACTGCTTAGAGGTTTTCCTCCTGTTGAACCTTCTTACTGTCAATTTCCGTTTCAGCACTGAGTGACCTCATAGGTTCCAGCACTTTGCCCTAGGGCCACATTATATATTCTATTCTATTTTCTACACGAATAATCATTCGTGTCTGCAGGAACTAATGAATGTCTGCTATTCAAAACATTCGTTTGCTCTTCAAAAGCACTTTCATATCTTTTCAATTCTATTATTAGAATCTTTGTGAAAAGCTGTTCGTGAATTAAGTTTTTTTTAAAAATGAACTTATTTTCTGAGGTGAATATGACAGAAACATTTTGAATGTTAGTGACTAAGTCTTGTGTAATGGTTTCAGATTAAAATCACAAAAAGAGAATACAAAATCAAGATAAGCTTAAAAAGTGATGTACTGAAAACAATTTGTTACGGGAGATTTCATGTAATATTGTAATATATGATAATTGAAGACTATAAATTGTACATTGAATATATTTAAAACTAAAAATGTAAAAAAAATTCTATTATATCTGAGCTTCTAGCTATAACAAGGTGAGAAAGCCGGTTTAGATGAGCTGAAGCTACTGTAAGGAGGTTATTCGAAATAATGAGGTCCCTCGTATACCATGGAGGGGAGAAAACCAGTTTTTTACCAACCTAAGCTTAACCACCGTTTCTTTCCAACATAAGTCTCTCTCTCTCTCTCTCTCTCTCTCTCTCTCTCTCTCTCTCTCTAGAGTTATTGTTTAATCTTATTGTTTAATATTATTACTAATATCACAGGCAAATTATCATTTAATCTTTTATTTTATGAAAATAATCTGAAATACAGTAATCAGTGAATATTGGTCTACGAAAACATTAATTGTTGAATTTCCCGCTGTTTTATTGAAACACTTGCAACATAAAAATCCGCGATTACTGAAACGCGAATGCGAAGGGTACACACGCGCGCGCGCACACACACATGCACACACAAATATATATATATATATATATATATATATATATATATATATATATATATATATATATATATGTATCTATATTATATTATATATATATATATATATATATATATATATATATATATATATATATATATATATATATATATATAACTTTTTAATTTATTGTTCATTGTAGTTAATAAGGGGTTGATTGTTATTGCTATTAAATATTCTGACGTAATTTGACATATGTAAAGTTTTTGTTTAATTTAAACTTTGGGTTGATAATTCGCCTCTTATGTATATTTATCTTACCTACATAAAATGTTACCCTCATCACTGGGAATTGATGTAAATTTCAAGTGGAAAGCTGAAGGTGTGACTATATATATAATATATATATATATATATAGTATATATATATATAATATATATCATATATATATATTATATATATATACATTAAAACACACTGGTTTAAAGCTAAAAACTATTTTTCGGTAGACGAACTTCCACCCTTATCACTACTCGATAAGGGTGGAAGTTAGCTTTAAATCAAAGTGTTTTGATGGACCTTTATACTTGAAATGTATCCTGTTTTAACAGAAGAATTATTTACACACATATATATTAATTCCGAGGTAGAGCGAATTAGATATTAAAGGACATTTGTAGCTCGATGTATGTATATCAGGCCTCTAAGGAGAGAGGGGCTTATATGCCACAAAAATAAAAAAACATAAAACGTTGCTCTAGTCATGCTCTTTCCAATGGTATGACTTATAAGCCCCTGCGCCATTATCTATAAGAGCTATTCTAGGTTGAAAACCAATGTTTTTCTCATCTGAAAGATTAGGGCCAAAATTGACTCTTGCGGTTAATTAGAAAGGGACTTATGCGACCAGACTCGGTAAAAGGATACAGAAATACACGCGTTGGCCTTCTTGACGGCCAATCAGAATGCCCGACTTATGCTCGCTTTGGCAGAGTAGAGTAATTCCCGCCAATCAGTGGCTTCGTATCTTCATACTTTTAAAGTACTTCCAAGACCACGTGAATGTTTACAGGTCGCTTAGTGTATTGCACTCGTGTTTTTCACTGATTTTTACGTAAATTCAGCGCCCCAGTCGTCGTGAGCAAGATGAATTTGCAGAGGACGACGATGATGAGGTGCAGGAGAATCTTTTTGACTACTAAGTCAATCCAGTGGGGGTAAAGGGCGGGGTGTGGCGTTTGGAGCAGATGCAAGATATTAATAATAATAATAATAATAATAATAATAATAAAAAAAAAAAAACAAAAAAAAATAATAATAATAATATAATAATAATATCCTTTATTTCGGCTCAGGGCCATATACAATGAATATACAAAATACACAGTAACATACACAATCTAGATATGAGTCATCATGATAGGAAAAATGAGTAATCGGCACTTATCCACAAAATAGCTGAGGTAGCATAACTGATAGTAATCATAATACTGGTAATAACAGTAAGAATATTGGTGAGAAAAAAAAATGCATTTAGAATTATAATAGTTAGTGCACAGATTATATAACTTAAATTTCAACTAGAGACCTTAGGTGGTTACAGTAGTCAGGTTCAGAGGGCTACATACATAAATTGAATGTAGAAAAAAAAACTAACTTGATAGTAATCACAGTAATAATAAAAAAAATAAATATCAGCAATAAATATAATATTGAGAAAATCTGCCAGATGACATCTTGCTAATACAGAGATTAAGTCCTTTGGGGGACATAGGCCTTATTTTCCCATCTTTCCCACAATTTAGATCTTTTTCTTGCTTCACTCCTTAGGATGCTTTGTATGAGCGAGTTGCCGCTGTTTCTCACTCGGGTTACCAGACTGGACATTGTTCGACTTACAATGATTTTTAAATTGTCCAGGTGGTTTTCTAAGAACATCTGTGTGGCGGAGTGGTAGCGTGGAGTGTTTGTGAGGCGTCTCAGAATGTCATTGTGCACAACAGTGGTACGTCTCATGGTCTCTCGGGTATAGTTCGTCCAGAGGGAACACTCATAGATACTGTAGCAGTACGAGCGGAAGAGCAGCAGTTTCACGTCACGGTGACAGAAGGCAAACATGTTGCCAGTTGCACATAGTTTACGACGCCTCTGTTCAATGTCTGCCGTATCTTTTAGGTCGTCGGTGATAATGTGACCCAAATACGGAAATTCGCGCACAAATTCCAGCCGATGGTTTCCGAGGAAAATTTGTGGTTCTGCAATATGCTTAAGCGATCTCGGGAGCAGCGACATGCACTGGGTCTTGGTTTCGTTGTAGATTATATCAAATTCCTCTGCATATTAGCGGCAGTTGTCGATGAGTCGTTGGAGGCCATGCACTGATGGGGAAATCAGAACCATATCGTCGGCGTAACAGAGGTTGTTTATAGTTATTTCATTGACAGTGCATCCGATTGGGAGTGAGTTCAGTTTGACATTCAAGGCATCTGTGTACGTATTAAAACAGGTATGGAGAGAGAATGCCCCCTTGCCGAAGCCCGTTTAGGAGCCGAAGGTGTACGATAATACGTTGCCCCATTTGACACAGAATTGCTGTGTGGAGAACCAGCAATGTAAAATGCCAATTAGATATAGGGGTGTGCCCCTTTTATGCAGCTTCAGGAAGAGCTTCAGGTAGTTTACTCTGTCAAATGCTTTTCTCACATCTACAAAACATAGGAAAACAGGAGATGCTGATGATAGGCAGTAGTTCAGCAATTCTTTCAGTATGTGGATGCAGGTGTCGGTTGAGTGGTTTGCTTTAAACCCGAACTGGTTGTCAGTGGTGTGTAGAAAGGGGAGAAGTCTCACAAGAAGAACCGACTCAAGTATCTTCGATGCGATCGTTGTGATTGCAATTGGCCGGTAGTTGCCAGGGTCAGCTGCATCCTTGAGCACTTATGATTATCTTTTTCCAATAGTATTTTGTGGCGATCGATATGTTACAAAATATTCTTCTTTTACATTTAATTTTATAATGTTTTTTCATTGTACTGTTTAATGTTGCATACTATGCAAATGCTGTTTGCCTGTGCTCCCTTAAGGCAAATTAAGGAATTAAACAACGTAACAATAAAAAAAATACCTTTATTGTTGTTTTTTTACTTAAAACTGTAAATTCCTTCCATTTTGCTATTTTGCGTATGATTTTACGAGGGCTTGTGCACCTGCAATACATATTGGGGAATTTTGAAGGTTGAGGGATTAGAATGAAACAACGTAACAAGAAAAAATGCCTTTACTTTTATCTTTTTTTTTTCTCGTAAATTCCTTCCACTTTGCTATTGTGCGTATGTTTTGACGCGCTCTTACGGATCTGGAATACAATTTTAGGACTTTGGGGATAGTGGGGGTCGGAATGAAACAACTATCTACCAAAAAAGTCCTTATTTCTAAAATCTAAATATTATTTTTTATTATACGATTTTGCGTGTGTTTTTACGCGCGCATGCGCGCCAATAATGCAATAGTGTGTTCTGAGGGATGCGAGGGGTTATGGTGAAATGATTTTACAGGAAAAAAATCTTTATTGTCATTTACAACCCAAAAAATATTAATGGGTGTCTGCTTTGATGCGCGCTTGCGTGCGCGCAAGCCATTCCCAAACAGATTATGGGGGTCTGTAAAAATTCCAACATCATCTATAACTTGCCGCAAGTTTCATCTTAATATCTTTAATGGTTTTCCTGCTACAAACTTTCAACTTTAACCCTTTGTTTCTCCTTTTCTATGGCCTTTTTGTATTTTTTTAAAAATGGCATATAGGCCCTATCTCCTTAGACGCCTGATATGAATCACGGTAATGTGATATGACTCACACATATATACATACATATATAAGTGTATGTATGTATGTATGTATTTATGAAGACGCATGCGTGCACCTCCCCCTGAAGAAGAAAGCAGCGACTGTATTGTCAAACTTTCCCTCAACTGTTTTAAACCTCTGCTCATCGACTTCGTTATTCGCCGAGAAAGCTCAAAGTCTCATCT
Source organism: Macrobrachium nipponense (assembly GCF_015104395.2). Taxonomy (NCBI): domain Eukaryota; kingdom Metazoa; phylum Arthropoda; class Malacostraca; order Decapoda; family Palaemonidae; genus Macrobrachium; species Macrobrachium nipponense. The sequence continues at coordinate 140,440,109 of NC_087202.1, read as the reverse complement.
AAGTTTGTCGGTTAGGGAGTTCTTCTTCAAGATCTTAACAGCTGTCATGAATTCTGTTCTCTTGTGTTGCAACTGTTTCATTTTGTTTCACTTGGAAGTGAAGGAAGAATAGGTTTTCATCTAAGGAAAGAACTGATATAATAGAATTTCAGACCTGTTAACAATTCAAGAGTGTCTGTCCCGAAAAAATACTTCGTGCGTAACTTGCTTCTTTCATATATTTTGTGCTAATCAATAAAATTGTACTTGTTGATAAACTTTATTATTTTCTTGGCAAATTCTGCTTGACATCGGAGTTCTCCTTCTGTTAGACATACAAAATCTTTCTGTAATAAGAATGTTGAGCTTTATTCAATACAATCCAGTATGATTAAATAAACCGAAAGTAACCCCTCGTTTACTTCATTTTTTATGACATTTATCCTTCTTAAAATTTCATTTATGTATTCATTTATTTCGTCTCAGTTTCGTTGTGCCTTTAGATAGGATCCTGCAAAATGAAGGAGCTCTTCCATTAACACAATTACATTAAAATGATTACAAAGGCTACTTGTTATCGACAGTCATAAAAGGTCTTCTTTTACCTCAGATGAAAAAAAAAAAAAAACTTCAGAAATCCAGGAAGGAAGAAAGCAAATCACTTTGTACCGAACGAAAACCTGGAACTGACAGCAGCAAGGGTGACAATCACATTTAAAAAAGTAAGGACGAAAGGAAAAGGGACAAGAAAAATAATGAACAAAAAAAGAAGGCGGCATTATTAAGGTTTCTTAAGGTCTCTCCGGCCCTTAGCTGCAACCCCTTGCATTCGTTTTACTATACATTCTCCTCCTTCCATCTCGCTTGCCCCCTTCTCCTAACTATCAACAGTTGATTCATAGTGCAACTGCGAGGTTTTCCTCCTGTTACACATTTAAAACAATTTTACAGTCAATTTCCGTTTCAGACCTTAATAACCTCATAAGTTCTAGCACTCTGCTTTTGGCCTAAATCTATATTCTATTCTGTTCAGGTTGAAAAAAGAAAAAGAAACATATTTATTCAAGCAAATCACAAATGGTCTAGCAGATTTGAAGATGAACACCATATTCTTTATGGAAACCAAACAAACTTATTTCAGTGGAAATTCTTTCAAATCGCTATCAGTCATTGAAATATTTAGTGTGGACTCATACCTGCATCTTTCTTCGGGTTACTTTCATTTATATAACTACTTTGATTTATATAACTGGCAGAAGTAGAAATTATTTTTTGACGTCTGAATGCCCGGTTGTTAAGTTGTGTCGTTATCCGGACGGGAATCCGAAGCAGTATTTATGACTGCGTCCTTGAGTTTTAGTTCATCGTGTAATGACTAATGTGGGTCAGTGTCTCTCCTCACATTTTATGGGATTAAGTTCCCAGGCCGATCAGCTCACCAGCAGAGGTATTTAAACCACTAGAAGGAAAATTCATATCATGTAGCTTATTATAGTAATAGATAGATACATAGATATGTATTTTCCTCTATTTCGGCTACAATTGGAAGATAGATGGATAACGGATTAGGCTTTTATTTCCGAGAGTGATATCATATATATAATATATAATATGATAATTATATAGATATATAATTATATATATATAATTATATATATAATATAGTATATCTATATATATAATATATATATATATATATAACATACATACATACATACATACATACACATCGTACGTTCACACGGGATGCTCGGTACGTAAAAAGTAGGTTAGGCAAAGCAGTACGAGTTTGTTTACATATCACCTGTGTGTGTGTGTGTGTGTGTTTCCTCAGCTGGTGATTCCTAGAACCGAATGAGACAACCGTCATCAAAGAGGAAGTTGAAAGAATTATATTGAAATTCCTCTGCTATAGACTCTGCCAAAATGTACACACACACACACACACACAGACACATACACACACACACACACACACACACACACACACACATATATATATATATATATATATATATATATAATATATATATATATATATATAGATAAAAACAAAAAGGAGAACTGAAATATTCCACAAAAGCCACGAGTGAGCATCTGAGAAAATGACTATTCCTAACGACAGAAAAAGAGTATTTAACATTAATCCTAATAAGCAAAAATTACTGTATATAATTCCAAAAGTAAAAAAACAAAATCATGAGACGAGAACTCACCGGCACAGAAGCATAAAAGCCTGCATAAAGTATTATTTATTTTTTGACCAAAGGATTACGGAATGGGTCACACAAGAGTGTTTCGAATCTGTGGATACAGATGCAAACTCTTAAAATACACCTGCGAATTAATCAACGTCCTATAAAGTCTAATCTATTCTACAGAGCAACAGACAACATTCCCAGTATAATTCCAGAAGACAACAGCATTCATGGATGGGAAATACTTTTCCTTTGCTAATCATTCATAACCGCAAATGACGAACTTGAAGGCATAATGGAACAATAAATCCAAGGGAATGACTTTCATAACGCTTAGGAGAATTGCCATATCAAAATAAAGCAGCTTTAGATGTTGCTATCAGAAAACGTATTGTATATATATGACCAACAAGGAATTATGCAAATAATTTTGCAAGTCATGGCACGGGAAATGCCCATCTACAGGCTGGACTCGCAAACCCAGGTCAGGATCTGGAAACGCACAGGCAGACCCCAAGAAGACCAGGACGCTTAGCTGCCAGACTTCCACAAAGAAATTTTTATCCCCAGAGAGATAATTTCCCTCACACTTTTTCCAGAAATTCTGGACGATTAACAGGCCCATTGGATGCGTCTGACACGATCAAAACTGGACTTAATCATTCGTAAAATGCACATCCTTTTATACTCAAAATCAGTCGAAACTTTAATATTTTACTTCCGAAAAAATATAAAAGTTAAGTAAATTGTATTTTGGTTTCTTTTCGTGGTTACGAGTAGGTTTTTTATGCAATAACTTACTTAGATCAGTTCAAATCTCCGTAGAAAGTCGTATGTTGTTATTAAAAAAAAAATGTAGCTATCATTTCTCCAAATCTCTGTCACAAGTGATAAGTTATTAAAAAACTTCCTGCCATTTCTCCTTCATTTGTCTTTGCTTAGGAGATGAGTTAATACCATCTTAATTAAAGGTATTTGCTTCTATGCTGGACATGTGAAAGAAATTCAGTCCAATACGAATTACGTTCCTCATAATTATTAAGGATAAAATAAGGAATGAGAACTTATAGAATATCACCCGTGGATTCCAACATTTTCTATGTGATCAAAGTGAATAACATATCTATAAGTATAAGCTATGCTAAGATTTAACTCCTTTTTTTTTTTTTTTTTTTTTTTTTTTTTTTTTTTTTCTCTCCAAAGTACATTCCTCGTGTCTCTCTATATTAAGTGACAAGCTGCCTAAGCTAGTGCTCATGCAAGCCAGCTGGCATCTCTTATTTGCTATGAAGAGCTGTCAGGGCTGATAATTTTGTTAGATCGACGGAGCTTTCTTTACCTTATCATTCAGGAACTCCCATATATTGGTATAATTGCAGAATACCGGAATTAAGCAATGGACATCTTCCTTCCCAGCACATCGTAGAAGTATAGTCCCTTTACAAGCAGTTATTTCGGTTGTAAAAATAGACATAAAATAACTTACCTGGAACAGATGTCACATTTCGGCCGAGAAGACAAAAGCTCTGTAGGGAACTGCAGGAGACGGGTCGGAAAACTGGTCTTTCAGACGAGGTCCCATTCGTGATAGAGAGGCCTTGTGTAGCCTGTGCGGTTTCTTTCAAAGATAGATATAATATCCAATATAGGAAACGGTCACGCTGACGAATTTATTGTGATCGATTTTTACAGTTGTCAACATCTGATAAGTTAATAAACATATTTGAGCGTCAAGGATGTTAAAACTTGTGTAACTTCATTGACTCTGGAATAAAGGTCTAAGTAATGTAACTTTAACTGGATTATCTTTATTTTATTGCAATACAAACCATAGAATTAACTGGTAGTTGATTAATATTTTTGATAAATATATCAGTCAGGATAACAAAAGTGCAACGCAACAACCTGTGGAATGAGCAAGGGTGGCTCGCACTGATCTGGTCAGGACAGCCTGAAAAAGGGCAGAGGATAAAAAGGAGATTATATTGACCGAGCGTCGGATCCACAGATGTGGACACGATCTCTGTATCATAACTCTGTATTCTGCTGAAAAAGAAGTGTTCGCATGGAATCAAAATGCGACACTCTCTGGCAAGGGGAGAGAGAGAGAGAGAGAGAGAGAGAGAGAGAGAGAGAGAGGCGAGCCCACTTAGATTAGAGAGAGAGAGAGAGAGCAGAAGAGAGAGGACGAGAGAGAGAGAGAGGAGAGAGGAGAGAGAGCGAATCCAGCTAGACTTAGAGAGAGAGGAGAGGGAGAGAGAGAGAGAGAGAGAAGAGAGAGAGAAGAGGGAGCGAATCAGGCTTGACTTTTAAGAAATTTGATTTCAGGCGCACACAGAAACCAGACGATATCAGCAAAGCGACTAATGATGTATAAGATTACAAAATTTTTGGGGAGTTCATGAATATTTCGTGAATGCGGCGGAAGCATGTAACTCTCTTCCTCAAGGAGGCGTTGTTGGATGAAATGCTCATCATACCTACGCATATTTATATATATATATATATATATATATATATATATATATATATATAT
>NC_087202.1:140417896-140432896 GCF_015104395.2 Macrobrachium nipponense | reverse complement strand
CATTTATACTGAACACACAAAATGGGCAAGAAATACCAATCGTTGTAGTTTACAGGATGGGTTATCAAATGCAGAAAAGTGTGAGTCATGTGTGTTAAGAAAAGCAAATCACTTCATGAAAATTACCCTTACTCTTATTCCATTCAGTGAAATACACTTCTACACATAAACTTATCCGTCCCAAATAGGAAAATGGTGAAAAGATATGGACACCTCTTAGTAATGTAGGTCAGTTTACACAGAAGTGACTTGGAAAATTTAAAGATGTTAACTGCGGTTCGTTCGTTGATACAGAGGAGACTTTTCATCAGGTCATTGAGCAACAGAGTGAAAGAGACTGAAATACGATGGTTTCAGTAAATTGGAATTCTTAGAAACCCTAAGAAGGATATTCTTAAAAATAAGCGTTCAGAGTATTAAACCCTAACTTAAAGAAGCCTTTGCAACCACCTGTGATAGACGAGGTCCATATTAAACCTGCTCCTTAATCAGACCGTAAACTCCTCTTGCCGAATATCTCATTAAAGAAGAAGATCCCTTTACCGTCCCCGATATAGAAGAAGTCATTGTCTGACATCTGAACTCATTTCTCAAGAAAGCCCTTTCAGAAATTTCTCCCGGTTCCTTTCGAGCAAAGTCACAAGTCTCCCGACTCGATGGAGCCATCATTTCGCTCCACGTTCAACGCGGACATTTGAGGTCGCTCTGATCAGTCCTATGAACTGCTTCTCCTGCTGTCATTCATAGATTGGACTCTTCTTCCTTTTGCCTTGATTATTATTTCTTTTTTACAACAAGACCAGTCGGGTCTCCTCGATTTTGCATAAAATAATTGTTTCCCTTCTATTGTTAATTTTTTTGCCTGAATATGACGACCTTTAAGTCACCTTTAATCTAACAACTGACTCTCGATACCTTAAATTTATCTTGCTACATTTATTATTAGAAATTTATTATACCTTCAGAAAGTCTTCTACCGGCAACAGCTTCTAAGTATTTTTGAGTCTACCTGCTGTTTGGTCAGTTTCAATTTCTGCCTCCGAGACTCAGCAAGATTCTTTTGTTTATTTGTTCAAACTACCATTCCTCTCCACGAAACTTAGAAATTCTGGCCTTGCTCTCATTTATCGTTAGTATGTCGTCTTCTAACAAACAATTGTACTGCGCAGTCGTTCTACGTTCAGTTCCATTCCTTTTTCTCTTTTTCCTCTTTTGACTTCCATTTCTTGTTTTCTTTACCACTTGGCTGTATTAGGGCATTATGCAATTGATTGCACTGATAAACGTCGTCATAAACACTTACCATATTACAGACGAATCAATCAAACTAGTGAGCTTCGATGATTACCACTTTCTTAATTGAAACTGCAACCGGACGTTTACTTCATTTCTTAATAAGTGTTGCTGTTTGAAGTGTTTGGCAGTCTATAGCTCATAAGTAAATGAATAATGTTCATATCATAATTTGTTCTCTTTTATATCGCCATTTCTCTTACCGAGACATTTTTACTTGTCTCATCCAATGTCTGAGGAACTTTTCGTTAATTCCCAAAGCTTCTTCTCAGAATTTGCTTCTTCTCCAAATCATCATATTTTGATAACTCCATCTCCGTGCCATTACGCTATTTCTTGTCATTTCCCTTAGGAGTTTTCGAGCATTACATCAAATCAACGAAACTAAATTAATTTTTTTTTTGCAAAAGGACCTCAATTTATAACTTTACGGAAAGTCTATAAACTCACTTTTATAATAGACATTTAACGAACAAAGATACCTCAGCATAACATTCAATTATTTTCACCTGTTCCCACATCACTATGCAACTTGTTTTCATACCTCTTGTTGTTCAGCGTAAACTTATTCCAGTTAGTTGAAAAGGAACCGAGGGCTATTTAAATTTACAATAAAAACGAACAGATAAATATAATTGCTGAAATATCTGAAGGACGAGGGAAGGCCGGACTAAAAAAAAAGAAAAGTCTATGAGAGCCGTTTGCCACGAACTTTGACCTACGGAAAAAAAACATGGAAAATGGTTGTACGGCTTTGCTGAATACCATGAGAAAATAAAACTTTCATTAAATTTATTATATATATATATATATGTATATATATATATATATATATATATATATATATATATATATATATATATATATATATCTATATATATATATATATATAGATCCAATGCAGCAGGAAGGAGCGCGTGCGTGTTTGGGAATATCACAGAATCACGTAAGAAGGAGAGTGAAATCCAGGACTTTGAACAAATACTTTAACAGTTTATTCTGCATTTTCCGGTTCACGCTGAATACGAAAGAAGTCGACGACCGAGCTTTATTATGTAAACATGAGGGGGGGGGAGGGGGGAAGGAGTTTACAGTTTGTTAATCTGGGCAGCATGCTCTTTAAACGAAAAACACTTGGACAAAAGATCAAAGGATAATCCAGGGTGGGGATTAACATTCCTGGTGCAAGTTTATCTCCTCCCTGGATTATGCTGTTCAAATAAACAAATGTAACGCAAAGATAAACAAGCTCACTTTACAACAACAAAAAAGGAAGAGATTCTGCTATTAAAAAAATACAGATATCCAAATAAAAACAGTAAAAATTATACTAAAATATCTTCCTGCAGCTGAAAAACTCCCATAAAATAAAAATTCTCACTATCTATCAAAAATATTTAATAACGGGAAGGAGAGAAAAAACTTTCTCAATAAAAGTCGTTGTTAGTCTCGCCGAGACTTAATTAATTTCTTCATTACATACAACATTACTTGGACTTCTACTAGAATTCGTTCTGTTGCATTACCTTTAATATACTTTCTCAGGTCGAATGTATTACGACATATCATCTGCGCGACATGATGTTGCATCAGTTTTTAGTTGATGCAATGTGTCAATATATATATATATATAGATATATATATATATATATATATATATATATATATGATTATATATATAATATACAATATTATACGCATGCATGCATAAACGTATGTACGGGGTTACAGTCCACAGGGGAAAATAATGCTTTAATTCCTTTTAACTCAACAGTTTCGGCTTCAACTGGCCCTTATCGAGAGCTGTTTATACTAAGGCACAAAGTTTATAGTGACCCCAAAGTAAAATATAAGAAAGTGATAAACAAAAATAAGCAATTAGATAAACATTGGTAAGCAACTAGCTAAACATTGGTCTTTGGAATACAAGAAAATCAGTTACCGTAAAAACCTTGTAATTTGAAATTTACAACCAGTTCGAAGGTCTCAAAACACAAAAAAAATCTGTTGAATAATTCATCTAGCAATTAATCTATGCTATTAGTGAAAACACAGAAACAACCCTCTGATTTAAATTATTTATAACCAGTTCAATGGCTTCATTGTATATAACGACGCTTCAAACATGTTTACAGGGAAAGGAAGTCTTTGTTTATTTTGTACTGTCCTTTAACTATGTGCAAGAAGAAGGGATCTGTTTTAAGTACCCTTCAATGATTACTAAAATTGTTGCAATCACTTATGGCAATGCATTGCACTTTCAAGTATACACCCCCTACATATTATTGTTTTAACAGTACTCGGGAACAATTCCATAAAATAGCGCCATCACATGATTGATTATGGACATTTATGGCATTGCTACTATCATTTCTCCAGATACTATATTTGTGTTGACTTTTCGCACTCAGGTTCCTTTTTCGATTGTCCAATACAGTACTTCTTATATGTTTGCATGTTTTAAGGAGGAGATTGCCAGCATTACCGCAGTGCGTTTGAAGAATTTAAAAGTAAAAAACGATATTTCCATGTATTTGAATTACATCGTGAGGATGTTCTATCAGTTTTACTGTGAATGAGATGCAATACGAAAGTTGACTGAAAGTAATTGGAGGACGTAGCGGGTTGGAGGGGTGTGTCTTGAGATACATCTGATCATGGCAGGTTGAAGGACGAGTTAGAATAAAATGTTCTTTTAAAAGACGCGCTATCACTTCGCGAGAGCTGAGAGGAAGGGAGGACAAAAATGGTAGGAGAGCAACCAGAGTTAAAAACGGCCAAGTGCCGGATTGATGAATCAAAAGGATGATTTGAATGCCAAAACGGAGTAAAACGAGCATCGGGGTAATTCATAGTGAGGAACAAAAGTATTTTTTGAGTGTTTCTTTCATTGGAGAGAAAACAGTTCATTACAGTGAAGGTTATAAAGAATGAAAATGGTCAAGACAAGACACGGGCGGCGCAGGTGTAACGCAGACCTCTTTCTGCAAGAAACGTTCCTAAACATTTTGTCAAAAACACAACTTTGAATCATGAAAATAAACAATGCAACTAGCCTCTTGTTTGCCTGGGCGAAAGGAGCTTTAAAATTATAGACTCTAAAACTACTGCCATATATCTAATCTCACCCCTCCCCACACCTTCCAAATACCCCACACCTCAGAGACAACCCCCCCCCCCCCCCAACCCCCCCCCCCCCCCCCCCCCCCCCCCCCCCCCCCCACCCCCCCCACATCCAGGAAAAACAACCACCTTACGATCTTGCAGCCCAACAGAGGAAAACAAAGTTGAAGGGTCTTCATCTATCAATCACTATCCAAAATTAGTTTGTTTGGATGAGAGAGAGAGTGAAAGAGAGAGAGAGATTGATGTAATCATTATCTCTGACGTCCTCACCTCTCTTTCTCTCTCTCTCTCCTCGTCGAGTTTCCCCAGCTGCCACAAAAGGAAAGATTCCCAGCCTAACGAAAGTAATATAAATGTGTCGTCTCATTATTTATTTGCTTCCATTATTTTATGAATTATAAACATTACTAGATAGATAGATAGATAGATATGGGGAGCGAAAGGGTCATTCCCATTTGCAAAGTTGAGGCTAAATGATAACCGAGAAAAATTGTGTAGGTATCCAGAAGAAACCTTTGTTATTGAAAGTCTGAGTATTTAAAAGTCACAAGCAACCCTGGTTCTTTATTCCGAGTCGCTGATTAAACCGATCGTTCAGGATTTAATGCTGCCGTGAATATAAGAGACATATTCCTGATAAAACAAGAGAACGCCAGAAATTTCTAGCAATGTGAACAGAGAGAGTACCTCACGATTTCAAAATGGAATACTTGAAGCCCTGACCTTTAATTACATGATCTCTCCAAGATGAGGTTGAAGTGACTTGAACTTGAGAATGTTGACAGAAGTAAGAGTGGGAATGAGTTCATCGTCGACTATTTGGACGGAAGTGTAAACAGAGGGACAAGAAGACTTTCGCTTCCACGCACTGAACTTGACTAAACCACAGAAACCCTCTTCCGAGCATCGCTTGAGGATTAACGGTTCCGTTTGGAGTTGAATGAAACAAATTCGGCGACGGAGGAATCACTTATTGCCTGAAGGGCAGTTTTTTTTTTTTTTTTTTTTTTTTTTTTTTTTTTGCTGTAACGTACATCTGTCGGTTAATACTTCCCGTGCATGGTTGCGTAGAAAACCTACATGCAATGCATACTCCCCCCAGTATCGTAAAACAGACTGGGGAAACTAGAAAGCTACTGTGTTCGCAGGTTAGTCTAAAGTTGGCTGTGTTATAACGGTTATAACCTCTAACTATTTAATATTCTTTAAAGCCTAAGAAAATTAGAGTTGTCACTCAAAGCTTCTGGTCATACCTTGCAAATTTTTATTCTTTTTATACTAACCTTTTGTAAATGAATAAACAAAGTAAAACTACGGGAGTTAATGACTCCTTCGTCTTTCTTGCGTGTTAGATTCAATGTGATTTATTCTCTTAAAAGCAACACCCACCTATATCGGTCTATTTGATCACCCTCCAGATGAAACCTTTGCTACTGAAAGTATGAGTATTTAAAATTCACAAGAGACCTTTGTTCATTACGCCGATAGCCCTGGATTTAATGCTGCTGTGAGTATGAAACATACTCCTGATAAAACAAGAGAAGGCCAGTAGAAATCTCTGGTAATGTGAACAGAGAAAGTACCTCCCGAATTTAAAATGGAAAACTTGAAGCTCTCAAGTTTAATTACATATCTCTCCAAGACGAGTTTGAAGTGACTTGAGCTTTAGAATGTTGACAGAAGTAAGAGGGGGAATGATTTCCTTGTCAGCTATTTGGACGGGAGTGTTAACAGGGGAACAAGAGGACCCGCTTCCACGCACTGAACTTGACTAAACCACAGAAGCCCTTTTCCAAGCATACCTTGAGAATAACCGATTCCGTTTGGAGTTGAATGAAGCGAATACGGTGAGGGAAGAATCACTCACTGTTTTTATAGCACGTTTTCTACTGCAAGAAAAGTCTGCCTGTTTTTACTTCCTGCACATGGTAAGTACAAAACCTACAATGCTCACCACCACAAGTATCTTAAAATAGACTGGGGAAATTTGGGAGCTACTGTGTTCGCAGGTTACTGTCTAAAGTCAGCTGTGTATAACATTATTGACCTCTAACTATTTAACACTCCTTAAAGCTTAGGAAAATTGGAGATGTTACTTGAAGCTCCTGGGGTCATACTTTGCAAACATTATTTTTTCTTTCTTTGCTCACCTTTTGTAAATGAAAAACAAAGCAATACTTTGGGAGTTAATCATTCCTTTGTCTTTCTTACACATTAGATAGTCTTCAAGTATAATGTGATTTATTCTCTTAAAAGCAACACCCACTTATGTCAATCTTTGATTACCCTTCATTTATGATTAAGAAGCCTTTGTTCTTCAGCGTTTCTTTTTTACGAACCATTTCCCATTTACTCTTTTCTAATTGTTCATCCCGATCCCTTTGACCGGAACGTGGACAGTGAAGTGACACTGACGCTAATTTGCTCTTGCAAATTTTTCACCCTTACGATTCAGTCGTGGGATTTTATGCTAGATGAATATTCTGAAATGTCTTTTTCTTCAATAATATGGTTTCGTTAACAATCTGGAACTGCGTATGGATGTTTATTAGCTTAATAAAAAAATAAAGATTAAAAACTGACAATTCTTCAGATATAGTTTGCATGAGTGTGTGAAAAAGAATAGCTGAGCAAAATTTGAATTGCAGGAGCATATGATGAAAAGGTTAAGTTGGCTTAGGTTACGCGAAGAGATCTCGATAAAAAGATATGGCATGGATACGTAGGGAGAATGGAGAATGTTAAGAATGACGCCTGTTTAACGAGATGAATAATCCGAAGCACTGATAGAAAGTGGGAGAAGGGGAACACAAGAAGAAAAGGTGTTTTAATATCCAGAAGGAGTATACGATTTTCTGCAAGATGGACCTGAAACGCCAAACTGAAAGTAACTGATGAGATTTCCTTCTGTAGATAAGGTTAAGCTTTAAAATTTGTAAAGTTTTCTGCACAGACTTTTATCCACGATTCAGTAATCAGAAGAGTGTGTTGACTTCCTGAAGTGATTCAAGATTAACCAAACAGAAATCGACAAAAGGCTTTCAAGGAAGGTCTTGTCATTCTCCTTCCAAGCAGCTGTTCCCAGAACAATGAGAATTTGTCTCCGAGTTCTGCCACTGGATTTGGGAATATCGTCTCCCATAGGGAGTAATGCCGTCGGTACACCTCACGCAGTGCACTATACGAACTACTTAAGGTTCTATGCAACGTCCCTTTGGCCCCGACCTGCAACCGCTTTCATTCCTTTTACTGTACCTCCTTTGATAGTCCTTCTTCCATCTTACTTTCCACCCTCTCCTAACAACTGTTTTATGATGCAACTGAGAGGTCTTCCTCTGTTGCACTTTTAAAAGCTTTTTACTCCTAACTTCCCTTTCAGCGCTGAATGACCTCACATGTCCCGGCGCTTGGCCTAACCTTTAAATTCCACTTCCATTTCCTTCTGAAAGAAGAATATTGGAACTTAAATGGTGGATTATCAAGAGGAGGTTTGAAAACTTCTCTTGTATTATGGCAATTCAGTTGCGATGAGAGGAAGCTTGAGCTTCATTAGAAGAAAGCCTGTTGGCTTGTGAGGCTTCCAGATTGTTCCAAGTTCAGGTTCATTCACTTGTGACTGAGGGACGCCTGAGGAAACCCGGATCTTGCGGTACCCTTTGCCTGGTCCATCAACGTCAACACGAAGCTCAACGGATTCAGAATGCTGATATTTCTTCAGTCGTGCTTCATTGTGCGACTGAAATCTAGTTTATCGAGGAAAATATTACGCAAAGATAACAGCCGATAGTGATTTCATAGAATTACCGGACAGAATCAAAACATGGGATGAAGTATGACTGGGTACCATTCTGCTAACTTTGTAGGAATCACTGCCTCTGGGAACTACAGGAGTCAGTAAGGTTCCTGTCAATAATCTCCCATTAAATATTTTCATAATACTACTACAGTTAAGTGAATTCTCCTATATCTAGCTGTGTTTTCATCCTACCTACAATACTGAAAGAAATTTAGTATTACCCTTATAATCAGTTACTTTATGGGAAAAGAGTGAATGAAAACTATTAAAAGTTACGATAACGAAGTTAATAATACACTATATAATAATAAAGCTCCCAATTGATTCTTATTATCCTTATCTATTGCTCGACTCACTAAATAAGAAAAGATATTCATTAAGTTTTCATCTCTTAAAACTAATAGTTTTAGTGACCAATTTAAATTATCGCACACCAACACCCCACCTCAACACTCTCTCTCTCTCTCTCTCTCTCTCTCTCTCTCTCTCTCTCTCTCTCTCTCTCTCTCTCTCTCTCTCTTCCTTATCGCTTCATCCCTTGCATAATCATAACTGCCAAATGAATTCATTAGCATCTTGTATAATAAACAGAATATAATTCTTGTCATTACGTTTGTTGTAACAATGCAAGTTATGCACAAAATATCTGGGTATCTGTAATTCCCTTTATTCCAAAAGGTATGAATAAGAAAAGTTGATTGTATCGAAAGACGACTGGACGAACGATCTTCGATTTGGTAATTGAATTGGCAAACACTAGTTTATCGCTTTTAAGTACTTATAAAATAAGTTGTTTAATCAAATTTAATATTATTATACAAAATCTGGAAAGGAAAGGCAAATATTTCTCACTGAAAATGAGTTATTACATTTAATAATTTTTCCTAGGAGCACACACACAAATATATATATATATATATATATATATATATATATATATATATATATATATATATATATATATATATTGTGATGGCTGGCTTGGACCAACCACCACACAAAACAACTAAACTGTTTTATCAAATAGTATTCACTAAAATACCCATACTAAGGTCCACCCAAAAGGTGGAATAGTATCCAACTTCAATAAGAGTGCAAAGTCAATTCAAGGGACAAAGAAAATACTTCAAAATATACTTAATTTTAATACAACAACCTTCAGATAGAAACTAACACCTGAACCTCAACAATACAATAATTAATGAGAAACACTCACTCTTAAACTCCCTGCAAAAGAAAACAATTACACGATTTAAAGAAAGGTCATCAACACATACATACTAAAAGGGGAGAGGGTCCAGAAAAGGAGGAGGCAAGCGAAAAGTAAGAATATCCTAACAATACAATCTAAATATCCCTAACAAGTTCCTCAAACGACTTAGTAGGTCTCCTCTTAGAGGGACAATAAACTCCACGTCTGGAGGCTTAATCTGGGTGGCAGGGAAAACTGATCCGAAACTATGGTGATGGAAGGCTTTCACAAGCTCCACTAATGACGTCAGCAGAGGATCACAGGTCGTGACCTCGATAAATAATTATAGGTATAATTATTACCTTGGGACAGAGAGGTCCCCTTGGCTTTTACTGAACCAAGGGCAGTACACAAATGCAGAATAAAAGGTCCTTGCTGCAGAGTAAGGATATCCAGCTTCAAAACGTAGCTCTGCAATGTGGCGAGGAATAAATATAGTTCCAACAGCAATAATCGTGCCCTTCAAGTCGGAGGCTCAGAAACACACTGAGGCAAAAACCTCCCAGCGTAAACCTCCATCCCTCGGATAACGAAGGATCGCCGCCACGTAACCAACACAACTTGAAATATAAAACAGTCGTTAGCCAATAATAAACACCAAGATACCACCGGTGAGGAGACAAAAAAACTAATAAAGAAAGCATACAACACTTCCATACTTAACATTAAACATCTAAAACTTAAATAATTTAGAAATTAATGACAACTAAGTTACACCTCCTCACCAGACCAAAATTTTTTTTTTTTTCAAAAAAATTTTTTTTTTTTTTTTTTTTTTTTTAAAAAATTTTTTTTTTTTTTTTTTTTTTTTTTATAAAGTACGTTACATCTAACTACAATATATATAATAACATACTGAAATAATAAAAAAATAACATTCAAAAATAGTCATTAAACAAACTGCAAAGAGCAAATATTCTCATCAAAAACATGACCTAAACAAACGGAAAGTGGGTGGCAAGTACAAGGATAGCAGCTCACAGGATAGCAGTATATAAGGATAGCAGCATATAACAAATACCAACAACCTCATAAGCTTAATACTATTCACAGGCAAAAGTTTCCAAAACCAGAAACTCTCAACATCACCATTCGATAAATAAATACCCAACCTAAGAGTTTCACATCACTCACACCATTACTAAACTTAAGAGCGAGTCATGGCTCTAACAACCGGATTCTATATAGTCCAAAGGCAATAACCTTTTCCACACTCAATACACTGTTCAATTTCAGGGATACACTTCACTCACTATCAATAAATGTTGGGCTCAAAACCACTGTCTATTTCAGTAGTTTTTATCACACACTTATCACCATAGTGTTCCAATACATACACACACACCGAACGACACAGAGAGACACCACAAGACTCCCCTGCGCAAACAAACACACAAAATCGATGAAGCGTAATTATTAGCCTGAAAATACAGAATAACCGGATTAGTGCCTATCTCTTTTCTTAGCTTATTATAAAACCTTATCGTACCTGACACCTCAAAACCTTAGACCACCTATTTTTGAATCCAACCATTAGCAAATACCAGTGATCACCCTCACTTTTTAACCTTAAATATCCCGTATATTACACCTAAAACATTATCGTCCTCTGTAAAGGAAACCGATGATTAATAAATCTTAAATTCCATTTTACATTTTTTTTTCTACTCACTACGCCTGCCCACTTCAACAGCACACACACCATAATTAGAACGATACAGATACCACCTTTAATAACGCATAGCCCTCTGCCAATAACCACTATTCAACGCTGCGAGAGAGAAAATCGGCAACAATATTATCTTTTCCTGGGATGTGGGAAAATTCTAAATTCCATTCTTGCAGCATGAGACTCCACCTCATCAATCGTTGAATTTTTATTCTTGTATCTGCTGATGAAGGTCAGGGGATTATGATCCGTCAAGACTTTAATAGGTGTATCTGTGGAGGAGAGATAAACCTGAAAATGGTTAATAGCAAATACTAAAGCAAGAGTCTCTTTCTCCACAGTGGAATACCTACGTTGGGCGGAGGACAACTTTTTGAAAAGAATGCGACAGGATGAGAAACTCCCATGTTCGTCATTCTGCAACAACACGCTCCTACACCAACGTCACTTGCATCCGTGGCAAGAGAAAAAGGAAGGTCAAAAATCAGGAGCCCTCAAGACAGGGAAATTAATTAGTACTCTTTTTCAAATTATCAAATGCCCTTTGTGTTCATCAGTCCAGACAAAAGCTACCTTCTTTCTTAAGAGATTAGTCAAAGGATCGGCGATGTCAGAAAAATTTCTAACAAACCTTCGGTAGTAGCCACCTAACCCAAGGAATTTTCTGGACATCCCTCCCCCTGCCACTTAGGACTAAATTTTACATTTTTTTTCAATACATTCGAATATTTGCTTGCTTAGGAGCAACTTTACCATTACCAACTTCATGACCCAAATATACAACCCTCGCCTTTGCGAATTCACTTTTCTTTAAATTAATTACTAAACCTGCTTTCTTCAAAACCTCAAACAGTGCCCTAATACGTTTTAAATGTGTTTCCCAATCATCACTATAAATAACAATATCATCAATATATCAAACACACCCTTCTAAACCATAGACTAAAGTATTCATTAACCTCTGAAAGGTGGCAGCCGCGTTCTTCCTACCAAACGGCATCACTTTACATTCAAACAGTCCCCTGATGTGTTTACGAAAGCAGACAAGGCCCTTGCCCGCTTCGAAGAGGCAACCTGACTGCCATACCTTCAGCAAATCGAAAATTTACTAATTATTTGGCCTTCCCCATACGATCAATACAATCCTCAATTCGAGGTTAATGGATAACAATCACTTAGACAATTCATTCAATTTACGGTAATCAAAACATAACCTGAAATCCCCGTCGGGTTTCTTTACCAATACAACAGGTGATGACCAAGGACTTTGACTAGGTTCAATTAGGTCATGTTTTAAGCATATAATCAACTTCCCTTCGCTAGAACCTCATTTTTGAAGGGATTCAACCTGTAAGGAGATCGTTTCACAGGAGTGGCGCTACTACGTCCACGTCATGCTCAAGGACAGAAGTCCTTCCCGGTTACATCCGAAATAATTCCTTATAATTAAAATACCAATTTCTTTAAAGACCTTTGTTCTTCATTACTTAAATGAGAAACCATTCCAGAAAATTTGTCAACGAATTCTTATTATCCGAACGCCATTCACCTTCCATTAAAACAATTATCATCAATACTTTCACCCTCTGAAAAAGAAAAATGGTTATCGTTCTCGGAAACTACAGCATTCCCTATGGTTGCCACGGAATGACTTTCTCCCGTTCCATATAAGCCTTCAACATATTTACGTGACAAAGCTGAAAAGGTTTCCTTCTCTCGGGAGTCTCTACTAAATAATTAACTTCACTAATTTTTTTCAAAATCTTCCAAGGACCTGAAAAAGAAGCTTTCAATTGGATTTCCTGGAATGGGTAACAAACCAAAACTTTGTCGCCTACCGCAAAGTCACGGACTTTAGACCTTCTGTCAAAAAAGTACTTCATTCTTTTTTGGCTACACAATAAATTTTCACCTCAAATTTCCAAGCCTTGGTTAACTTATCGCCTAGATTAGACACATAATCTAATAAATTGATCTCAGGGACGTCTCCCTCCCCAGGACTCTCGAACAACATCGAGAGAACCTCGAACACAATGGTCAAACACAAGGCTGAAATGCGAAAAACCTAAAGACTGACTTGGGACAAAACGAAAAGCGAACAACAAATAAGGTAATTCCTTATCCCATTCAGAACCATTGATCAGACAATACTTCTTTACCGTAGATTTCAGGGCTTGATGAAATCTTTCCAAAGCTCCCTGACTTTCTGGATGCTATGGAGAAGAGGTCACATGTTTTATATTTAACTCTGCCATTTTATCTCTGAAATACCTGCTAACAAAATTAGAACCACAATCAGACTGAATTATTTTAGGCATCCCAAACCTGGTGAAAAAGTCAATTAGTACATTAACAATTTTAACACTTTTTATAGTACGTAGTGGTATTGCCTCGGGATATCGAGACATTCTATCCATGATAGTCAAAATATATTCATTTCCACTACGAGTGCCCTTTTGTAATGGTCCAACAACATCAATAATGACCTTGAAAGGTTCGGAAACCACTGGAATAGGACATAGAGGCGCTTTTGGAATAAGCTGGTTGGGTTTACCGACCTTCTGACAGACATCACAGCTATTGACAAATTTCTTTACGTCCGCCTTCAACTTCGGCCAATAATAATTCATTAGCAACTTGCCGGAAGTCTTATGAATGCCAAAATGTCCGGCCAAACCACTTTCATGCGCCAATGATATCAACTCCATTCCTGGAAACAAATGGAACCATTATCTGTTTTTCAAAATTTCTAATCAATTTATTATCAGCCTCCATAGGCCTACTCAACCTATATAAAATATTATTAATTATCTTAAATTTGGGACCAGTTATATCAGAAACCTCACCTGACTCAATAGGGAGATCCGAAAATCCTTTTTCTGAGCTTTGATAAGCTCTTCAGTAGTCCAATTCAGTTTGTCCTTCAAAATCCCAAGATCTACAACTACGCTATCACTACGTTCTAAACTACTTAAATCTAGATCAATTGTTGACTCTGCAGCGTCAACAATTCTAGCACTAGAACGAGTAACTGCTGCTACCTCACAATCAGGATTTATCAATATGGATAGGTATTATTCTTAAGAGCAACATCATTCCCTATCACAACATCAACATCTTTAACAGGAAATTTTATCAACAATGGCCAATTTCAAATTCCCTGCAAAGGAAGGGCAAATTAAAATTAAAATTTTTCAATAGCATAAGACTTTACCGTATCAGGAAAACCAGACAATAACACGAATTCCTCACTTTCAGGAACAAAATTACACGGCAACCTGCCCTAACCCTAAGGATCAAAGACTGAGCTGCTCCAGTATCACGCAAATTACGTACTCGTCTTTTTCTCGGAACGAATTTGGGATGAGACGCTACCGAAGGACAAATACTTTTCAAAAACAGCCATGTAGTCATTGGTCAGCGGACCTTGTTGGGATAGGTTCTCTCTCTCTCTTTTCCCACACCCATCACTGGTCCTACCATTAGCCTTTTGCGATTTTCTAAACGCATAACACAAGCTCTTTACGTTGCCCCTTCTTATTGCAAAAGAAGCACGTCAAGTCTTCAATTTCTCTGGATTGTATATTAGGTCTATTACCTCTGTTAGGAGAAAAAATAAATATTAGTATTAGCATTCACCCTGATTCCTCTAATAATTATTTCTAGTAAACATCCTAGCATTATTATTGTTAGAATTATTATTTCTACCTACTTTAACCCAACTAGATTTCACATTTGTCGTTACTCCCTAACTCACTCTTATGAGACAAATAATATTCATCACTAGCGATGGCTACCTCCTGAACGGTCTCGAGTTTTAACTCGAGAGGTGGACCTCAGTTTATCCGGGACACACCTCTAAAC
>NC_087202.1:140391882-140399382 GCF_015104395.2 Macrobrachium nipponense | reverse complement strand
CTCTCTCTCTCTCCTCGTCGAGTTTCCCCAGCTGCCAAAAAAGGAAAGATTCCCAGCCTAACGAAAGTAATATAAATGTGTCGTCTCATTATCTATTTTCTTCCATTATTTTATGAATTATAAACATTACTAGATAGATAGATAGATAGATATTGGGAGCGAAAGGGTCATTCCCATTTGCAAAGTTCAGGCTAAATGATAACCGAGAAAAATTGCGTAGGTATCCAGAAGAAACCTTTGTTATTGAAAGTCTGAGTATTTAAAAGTTACAAGCAACCCTGGTTCTTATTCCCAGTCGTTGATTTTAAACCGATAGTTCAGGATTTAAATGCTGCCACGTGAATATAAGAGGACATATTCCTGATTAAAAGAAAGAGAACGCCAGAAATTTCTAGCAATGTGAACAGAGAGAGTACCTCACGAATTCAAAATGGAATACTTGAAGCCCTGACCTTTAATTACATGATCTCTCCAAGATGAGGTTGAAGTGACTTGAACTTGAGAATGTTGACAGAAGTAAGAGGGGGAACGAGTTCGGCGAGGGAAGAATTACTTATTGCCTGAAGGGCAGTTTTTTTTTTTTACTGTAAGATGTCTGTCGGTTGTGTAGAAAACCTACATGCAATGCATACTGCCACCAGTATTGTAAAACAGACTGGGGAAACTAGAAAGCTACTATTTAATATTCTTTAAAGCCTAGGAAAATTAGAGTTGTCACTCAAGGCTTCTGGTCATACCTTGCATTTTTTTTTTTATACTAACCTTATGTAAATGAATAAACAAAGTAAAACTAAGGGAGTTAATGACTCCTTTGTCTTTCTTGCTAGTTAGATTGTCTTCAAGTACATTGTGATTTATTCTCTTAAAAGCAACACCCGCCTATATCGGTCTATTGGATCACCCTCCACATGAAACCTTTACTACTGAAAGTATGAGTATTTAAAATTCACAAGTGACCTTTGTCCATTACGCCGATAGCCCTGGATTTAATACTGCTGTGAATAAGAGACATACCCCTGATAAAACAAGAGAAGGCCAGAAGAAATCTCTGGTAATGCGTACAGAGAAAGTACCTCCCGAATTTAAAAGTGGAAAACTTGAAGCTCTCAAGTTTAATTACATATCTCTCCAAGACGAGTTTGAAGTGACTTGAGCTTTAGAATGTTGACAGAAGTAAGAGAGGGAATGATTTCCTTGTCAGCTATTTGGACGGGAGTGTAAACAGGGGTACAAGAGGACTCGCTTTCACGCACTGAACTTGACTAAACCGCAGAAACCCTCTTCCGAGCATTCTCGAGAATAACCGATTCCGTTTGGAGTTGAATGAAGCAAATATGGTGAGGGAAGAATCACTCACTGTTTTTATAGCACGTTTTTTACTAAAACAAAAGTCTGTCTAGTTTTACTTCCTGTACATGTTTACGTACAAAACCTACAATGCTTACCACCACAAGTATCTTAAAACAGACGGGAAATTTTGGAGCTACTGTGTTCGCAGGTTACTGTCTATTAACACTCTTTAAAACTTAGGAATATTGGAGATGTTACTCGAAGCTCCTGGAGTCATACCTTGCAAACAATATTTTTTCTTTCTTTGCTCACCTTTTTTAAATGAAAAACAAAGTAATATTTTGGGAGTTAATCATTCCTTTGTCTTTCTTACGCTTTAGATTGTCTTCAAGTATAACGTGATTTATTCTCTTAAAAGCAACACCCACTTATGTCAATCTTTGATTACCCTTCATTGATGATTAAGAAGCCTTTGTTCTTCAGCGTTTCATTTTTACGAACCATTTCCCATTCACTCTTTTCTAATTGTTCATCCCGATCCCTTTGACCGGAACGTGCACAGTGAAATGACACTGACGCTAATTTGCTCTTGCGATTTTTTCACCCTTACGATTCAGTCGTGGGTTTTTATGCTCGATGAATATTAAGAAATTTCTTTTTCTTCAATAATATGGTTTCTTAACAATCTAGAACTGCATATGGATGTTTATTAGGTTAATAAAAAAAATAATAGTCGAGTAAAAATATGGTTTAACCATAAAAAAATTGCTAGAAAAGGTTTTTCAACTGTTTCTGGATTCATGAGATGTGTAGAATGACATACTGAAAGTTCTGCCAAAAGGCAAGTACTACAAAGCTGTGAAATCCAAGATGGCCATCAATGCATAAAGAATTGTAATTAACTTCCTTAGTATTCACTCTACGATGATAGATAAGATGTCTACACCTAAGTTTTCTAGGTCAAAGAATACAATGGAAACAGTAAAATTTCCTTTTAATCATCATATAATGAAATACAAGATGGTATCCAATAATGGCCCTTGATATGCAGATATATCCTAAATTAACCATATAATATCAAATATCAATATATACAAAACATATAATAGCTTAACAGTATACCACTTATGAAACTAGTGTGTTTGGTTGCTACCAGAGTCTTAAAAGTCTAAACTTGATAATATGATAATCTTATTATCTATTAAGTGCATACATATTTCATTAGCAGTGTTAATACATAGACTCTAATTGATACTCCTCATCTTCCTCTTCACTGAATTTGACATGATTGTATGGATTATCACAATTTTCTAATTGGCATTGTCCACAGGCAGGTGTACATGGTAATCCATACACCCTACAACTACACCGCGATGATTGGCAGGCAGATTTGCAGTTATAATGTATTATCTTTAACAGATTGTCTGGAGCTGCATTCATATCTGACATTACTGGTGTTAACTTAGTGTCCTCTTTCTGCTAACCCCAGTTCAACACATCCATGTCATTCTCTTTCCCAATCCACACCATTATCTGGTAATAAACTTTGAGAGAATTAAATTTGGTGGAAGACTCTGTTGGTGGTATATGTTCCAGTGCTACAAAAGATTTTGAGGACACAGTTTTCTTGGACAGAGTACTATGGTGCAAAGCTGTCAGTGACTCTGCACCCTTCCCACCAAATAGTACAGCCATTACCTTGGCTCCAGTGTGATCAATTACTTTTTGTTCTTGGTTTGGAGAGAGGAATTGATCAGCACAAAACTGCAACACAGAATTAACTTTGACTAACTTTTGAAATTCAGCCCTTTTTCCTACACCAAAGATGCGTGATGTACTATCACATCCAGTAAAAGTGTGGATGAAAGGCAGCGGAGAGCATAGTTTATTTCCTAGGACTGACTTAAGACTGTTGATGTAGTACACTGTTGTGGCAGTTGATTTATCCGACCTGAAATAAAGGTCCCTGGTATCTGTCTGTGCATAATGAAGGAGTAGAATTAAGAGGTCTGTGTCTTCTCCAATCAACGTAGTGATATGGAATTGTGATGCTTCAACTGCAGCCTTAATAATATCTATGTCAGCATCACCAGGTGAGTTGATGACAACACATCCTCTTTTCCTAAGTTTACCACTGATCAGATCAATTAAGGCTTGCTTGATGGTATCTCTCGACAAAAACTCTTCCTTCCTGCCAGAGAACAAAGTATGCTGTAACACTAACAACAAGGTGAACTTTCTGCCCTAAACGCCTTTGGTGAGTGTTGTTCTTAATTGATGCACCTCCATTATAGCCATCAAAAACTACTGTTGCCACCCCATATTTTCGAATGGTGAAATCGGCATATGACTCAGCTATTGTGCCATAGCTATCTCTCTTCTTCCAGGGTACTTGATGTAATAAGGACCCTCCATCAAGGACATACTGCTCTGTCTGAGGAGCAGATTGAGGTGGATCTACACCTACTTCTTTCAAATGGTCTGAGATAGTGTGAGCGAGATGCGGTTTATCTGGCTTACAAAATAAATTTCTAATCTTGAAAAGAGCTGGAGTGAATGGGCTAAGCTCATATCCTAAAACATCTTCCAGTGACAGCTCACCTGTTTTTTGCCACTACCAATAATCTCTGAAATAACAGGGCAGAATCAGTACTTCGATCTGGTGCATCCTTGATTGCAGAAACATCACCAAGCATTATGGCTTTATTTTTTCTCTTAAAAGAGTATCTGAAAGCAGACTGCCCAATCATATTTTCAATTATTTTCTTTCCAATGAACCATTATTCAAGAACATTTACGTTGGGATTTGCCACTACACCACTGACTACAGTCCACAGTGAGGAGTCTTCTGAAAAGGGTGAACAAGATGGTAATTTGGTCTTGAGCTTTTGTAGGTCTGAAGCATCCCTCCTCATCCTTGCTTTGGTCAAATCTTTATGTTGATCACTGGTAGTGTAGGAAATGTCGTTTAATTCCTGGATTGCCTTGTTTTACTCAGAAGTGATGGGAGCTGACGCTGTCCACAATGACCTCTGCTCTTCTGTCATACCACTTCCCCGAGTCAGTCCACCTGAGGTTTTTAGTGACCTCATTAAAGTTTGTTCAATAGCAACATCAGAACTAAGGCCTGCCCAGTACCGATCAGTATGAAGGATCACATGAAGACCATTGGAAAATTTCTGAAACATGTCTGGATGAGTGATCTCTAGTTGCTCCATCTCTTGGACATAGAAATGTGCAGACTTGAGATCACTGTAGTGGCCAGCTGATGCAAATATTGGGAGAGACTCAGAAACAGCACTTAAATGTAATAACCAAGATCCAGTACGATTAATCTTCTTGCAACTCCCAACATCTTCTGATAATTAAGCGACAGATGACCTGTCTTTGACCTATCACTAGGTTCTGACTTCCATTTTCCCAATTCCAGATTGATTTTAACCACTGAATCTGATGTCATAACACTCCAAAGATGTTTCACCTGACAACAATGATGAGTATACATCCTCACACTTAATAACCAAAGATGCAACCTCTGGTCTGTCACTAACTAGATCTGAAATGATTATGTGGTTCAGTAATTTGTCTATAAGCAGATGACCACGGATAGCTAGCTCTTTGTGCAGATTTCCCTGTCATCATATGATCTACTGCAGAATGTCTTTTAGGCCTGTACCCTTCATGATGGATCCAATTGCACCCAACAAGTTCATCAGAGTGTGAAAGCAACCTAACAAGAGAATTATTTCCTTCAAATGGCTATTCTGAGGTGCATTGACAATGATCTCACTTGCTTTCCAGTACAGGGGCTGGTCAAATGTTATTATTGGTGTGATACCATGTTTTACTGCTTGCTTATGAATAAATTCCAGTGTGGACAAACGGCAGCTCTTGTCCCCCGAGTACAAGTCAATCATGGGCAGATACATAATTGAGGACTGATCAGGGTGTTTGTGCCCCTGATGAATTATATGCATCATACCAGACCAGTTTGGAGTTTCCTGTTTAAAACTTAATGATAGTTCCCATAGAATATCCAATGTTTGATCACATTTTGCGTTTTTTGTTATTTGTTTAAACACTAACTTATGGCAGGCATGGTTGGAATTGCGATAGTCCACTATGTCAATCCTTGTGTCCTCCACATATTTAAGTTCTGCAACAATTTGTCTTGGAATGACCTGTCTTATTTTTTGACCTGGAGTCAAACAGCAATTATCCCCATCCCATGGAAGGAGCCTCTACCATCGATTGAAAGAATATTGTGATCAACGTTGTCAGCAGCAAACAGAACAGTCACATCTCCTGAATCAATACCCTCACCCAAAATATCTACAGCAGCAGTGTCAGCAGCATTCTTTTCAAATCCCATAACTTCTCTATACGATGAGCAAAATCCCATCTTATGCAAATTATCTACAAGGAACCTTGAACGATATAAATGATGTGTTTGTAAGGCAAGACCTATCTGTATTGGGGATATAACAGTTCGAGGACGTACTGCCTGAATGATTGCCTGTCCAACCCCTGCAACCTTTTGGCTCTTATCTTTCCCCACAAACAAAATATCCAGTATTGTGTGAAGACTGTCTGGGAGATACTTCAAAGCAATATCAAGTTTAGCATACCTGTACATGGATATTGGTCTGTAACAGAGGGAACTTTAGTTTTTATATCACTTTTGATAAGTCTAGCAGCAGTTTCGATAATTCTTCTCTACTGAGATTTCTCATCAGTGTCCCTATCACACATGAAATATGATCGAAAGATGTGAACTTGTTTCCCTCATTGTAACAATATCATTTTTGCCTTCTCCTTCTATTATATATATTGAGTCCCCATAATGCTCTCTCAATCTTTGTTTAAGGTACTGATTGCCATATGGAAAGGAATCTTCACTGCAAAGATGTTCTTTCATTTTATCCTTTAGAGCACATTTTTGAAAAGGACTGATCTTGGTCTTCATTTGTGGGTCGTCCTGATTTTCTTTGCTTTGTATTTGGTTCCACCTTAAACTTTTGAGGAATATCACACCCGGATCAAAAGTTCCAATCACAGGAGTGGTGATATACACAGTCGGATGCATGTAAGTCACAACTATAGTACTCAATTCGACCTTTCACCGTAATACCCCAGTCATCTGAACAGTCACTACAACACTGCAATGTTGTTTTAACAAAATTACCTGTCTTCACATAGCTGAAAACTGAGGCGTTAAATGTAACTTTAGTTCCACAGAAAAGACAATTGGATTTGCTATCAAATGGTCCAGTGAATGCCCGTGCACTTCTTTTGTTCTTGTTTAATGAATTTGTAATGTCATGTGGGTCTATGTACCGCTTACGACAATTTGAATGAACTACGCAACCAGCTGTCACAATAATGCTGTCACCTCCTTTAGCACTTGCTTCATTGATTCCACTGGAACCCTTTTCACGAATTCGAACTGCATCACCCTGGCTCTCTATTTCTTTCTTGCAGATTGGGCATGTTTGAGGGTAGACATTAGTGGCATTCATTTTGGGCATATTTGAGGCATATTTTCATCCTATAACATTAAAATTCAATTATTTCAATACTTCCATTGCATTCCTCGATCATCAAAACCTAGGTATAGACATCATAATTATCATTCTAAAGTAAATAGTAAGAAATTGATTTGCATGTTAATGTATTGGCGGCCATCTTGGATTTGACAGGAATGTAGAGAATGATGACTGTTCATCCATGGGACACATAATCCGAAGCACTGATAGAAAGTGGGAGAAGGGGAACACAAGAAGAAAAGGTGTTTTAATATCCAGGAAGTATACGAATTTCTGCAAGATGGACCTGACTCACCAAACTGAAAATATTGATGATTTTTCGTTGTAGATAGGTTAGGGTTAAAATTTGTAAAGTTTTCTGCACAGACTTGTACCCATGATTTTGTAATCAGAAGACTGTGTTGACTTCTTGAAATGGTTCAACATTAACCAAACAGAAATCAACAAGAGGCTTTCAAGGATGGTCTTGTCATTCTCCTTCCAAGCAGCTGTTCCCAGAACAATGAGAATTTGTCTCCGAGTTCTGCCACTGAATTTGGGAATATCGTCTGAACTTCTTAAAGAAGACCCGTAGGTAATGCCGTCGGTACACCTCACGCAGTGCACTATACGAATTACTTAAGGTTCTAAGCAACGTCCCTTCGGCCCATAGCTGCAACCGCTT
>NC_087202.1:140376882-140389382 GCF_015104395.2 Macrobrachium nipponense | reverse complement strand
GTTTTTAATAACATGTCAATCTTAATTATCGCTTGACCTCTGTCTCGATCGGGTACGGGTCTTTGTTGAGCAATGTCATGACTCGTTCCATACACGTACATCTTTGCGGAAACCATGTGTAGATTTCACGATTTTTCTGTAAAGTTGCATCATATTTAGAAGCTTCTAGAAAGGATTGCATCATCTTTGCCATGCCCAAAACGTTTTGAACCCGTCAGACTCTTGAAGTGCCCATACAAGGAGGAGAGCGAGAGCGTTTTAATATAGACTTGGGAATCCTGGCATTCAGATATCTCTCTCTCTCTCTCTCTCTCTCTCTCTCTCTCTCTCTCTCTCTCTCTCTCTCTCTCTGCCTTGCCATAACTGATGTTAACTTAACGTAACTTGGTCACTCATAACTTGTAAATTTTAGATTTGATATTTTTAGAGTTTATTTAGTGCTATTTGGTGTTTTTTTGTGGCATCTGAACATACATTGTATGTGTGTAACAGCGCCTATTTTTGTGAAATATGGTGAATTGGTGAATTATTTGAACAAGTTGCAGCATAAAGAAAGAAAATTGGTATTCCAAGGTAAAGTGTGTTATATTTATATTAGTTGCCATTATTACCTAATAGTAACAGTGGTTTGGTAAAAATTTAAACTAATAACTAATGGTTACAATGGTTTGATAAACAATTTACATTTTTACACATTGCAAATTTTTGTGTTTTGTGTTTGTTTCATTTGAAGTGCATTTATCCATTTTCTTATTGAAGTGTTTATTTTTGGTGCATTTATCCATTTTCTTATTGAAGTGTGTGTTTTTATTTTATATTCTGTGTGATTAGTGCTTTTTACAATTTTGGTATTTTCCACATTTTTTTCTGTTTTTATTTGCATTCATAATTGAATTAACTTAGTTATTTTCATTACTTAATCGTTGCACATTTAATTGAATTTAACACGTGAATTAATTTGCATTTACTTAGAATTCTTTTAAAATTTTAGTATTGTTTAGCACTTTGAATTAATTTCCAAATTTCAATTATTGCCTATCACTTTTGAATTTTGATTGACTTAATTTTCTTGAATTTTGTGATAAAGTAATTTTGATTTAATTTTACTTAATTGATTCAAGAAATAATTAAACTTTGCTTTGTTTTCAAGTAACAATAATTTTCACTGATATTGTGAATTTCACTTATAAATTTTGAGTTTAATAATAAATATTTATACAAAAAAATTTAATGAGTGTTTTAATTTTATCCAGTATACAAACATTGATGTTAGGTAGAAACACATAGTGGTAATTGATCTGTTTTCCTTCAATTTACTTGAAGTGAGTTTAAACCAGGGAAGTGCTCAGACTTCTGAAATCAGGAAAATACTTAGACTTTTAAAGTTGTTGATGGATTGATGCCCTTTAATTCATTTAATTACTTACAAGATTACCTCACACCTGTTTTGATGAACTTAGTCTGATTTTCTGCAATACTGGTAAGTTCTTTAAGGGATCACTGTTGCCTTTAGAGTATTCAGTCGTTTAGTACCTGTAATGAGGGTTGAGGTGTTTGGCTGCGTGAGGTAACAATTACAGAATGGTAAGTGTAGTAAACAGATAATATATATATATATATATATATATATATATATATATATATATATATATATATATATATATATATATATATATATATATAGTAGTAACCAAGTATTTGGTTACTACACTTACCATTCATTAATTGTTACCTCACAACAGCTAGACACCTGAACCTTCATCACAGGTAAAATGCGGAATACTCTAAAGGCAACTGTGATCCCTTAAAAACGTATAAATCATTATAAGTTCAGTAATCAGGTGTGAGGTAATCGTATATGGAATTAAATTAATTAAAGAGCATCACTCCATCAACAACTTTTAAAAGTCTAACTATTTCCCTGGTTGCAACTCACTTCAACAAAGCTGAAGGAAAACAACTCAATTACCACTCTATATATCTACCTAAACAATATTAAATACACTGTAAAAAAAAACATCTATAAACATTTTGAATGAAAAAAATTATTATTAAACTCAAAATTCATGAATGAAATGCAGTGTCTGGGAAATTTACTATTATTCGAGTTGAATTAATTCTTGAATAAATATGAAGTAAAATTAAATCAAAATTAATTCAGCAGAAAAATCAAGAAAATTAGTGAATCAAAAATATTAAATTATTCAAGCATAATTGAAATTATTAAGCAACAATTAGAAATTAAAAAGAATTCTAAGTAAATGCAAATTAATTCACAAGTATTGTATTCAAATAATATGAAATGATTAATTAATGAAAACAATTAAGTTAATCAAACAAATGCAGAACAAAACACACAATGTATAAGAATATTAATTTCACCACCAAAAATGCGAAAAATAAGAAATGGTGACACGGAATAATAAAATAAAAATAAAAACACAGACCACAAAAGAATTATGCACAGAATATAAATTTGCAATGTGCAAAAAATGAAATAGTTTCACCAAACCACTGTAAATATGTTTAAGTTGCAATTCAAAACTTGTAATAACACATTACCTTGGTATACCAATTATGTTTCTGTTGCATCTCCAAAATTCACTATATTATTCCAAAAATTTACCATAGTATTAAAAAAAAAGGCGCTGTTACACACTCGTACAATGTCTGCTCAGACTCCAGAAATGAATACTAATAATTAAATAAATCTAAAACTTATGAGTGACCAACCACTAAATACAGAATCTTTACGTTAATGTGAAAATCAAAATTCTCGCATACAGGAGAGAGAGAGAGAGAGAGAGAGAGAGAGAGAGAGAGAGAGAGAGAGAGAGAGAGAGAGAGGCTTCGGCACGCCCTTCTATGCAACGCAAGAGTAAGTCTCAGAATGACATAATTGCTCTCTCTTCATATGGCAACTGGTCAAGAAGTCTTGGCCCCAAAATGGTTGGACAATGATACACTACTAATATCGTAAAAATTATCTTTCAAAACAATAAATAGAGAGAAAGTGGGATTATATTTATAATAATATTAATTATTACACGATTTAAGACAATAAAAGTCTCGTACAATAAAAGATATGATTATAGAATTTTCTCGAATGGAATAAATGTCGTCATATTTTTGAGTGATATCACAAATCTTTCCACTTCAAATTTTAGGTACTTACGAAGCAAAACAAATGACCTTTTGACAAATCGAGAGACATAAGAGTTAATTTACCAGCAATATTAGGTAGTTTTAATACAAGAGAATTGTTTGTTACTACAATGAAATGAAAGATATCCGACATATGTGAAATGCTTTAAGCATAATCCTTCTAGAATTATCTTACAAATGATGAGGTAACTTTACAGAGAAATGGTGAAATCTTCACGTGATTTCTCGAAAAAGACATATTGGTCCAAAACAAATCCCAAGCGTTGTAAGATTGACAGAATCCCAAACAAAACGGAGAACTCAGACCTCTTATTGCAAGGGATAACTGCAATTTCCTGCTTCGAACAGACAATGCTAATTTCTATCTCTTTTTACATTCTACTTTATTCTGAATACTGTAAATCATATTTTTGTGAATTCTGAACGCATATTATTAGAACATATTAACTCTAAGTAAATATATGGCATCTGAAAATACTGCAAACATTTTACATTTCATAGTTACTAAGAGAAAATATGCATTGCGAAAACGAACAGCATAAGAATATATATATATATATATATATATATATATTTATATATATATATATATATATATATATATATATGTATATATATATATATATATATATAGATATATATATATATATATATATATATATATATATATATGATATATATGTATATATATATACATATATATATAGTATATATATATATATATATATATATATATATATATATATATATATATATATATATATATATATATATATATATATATATATATATATATATATATATATTATAAGCGATACCACAGGAAAATAAAAGTCAGAAATCCAAGCGCTTTCGTCTTTACTCAGACTTCGTCAAGGAGTTAATGAAGTACAATTGGAGAGGTAAAAATTAAAAGAGATAATCCAGGATTATCGGATACCACACGGTCACAAACCTAACCGAAACTACAAAGTATCTTTACAGTCCAAAGCATGTAAAAACTGAATATATTAATTTTGTTGCTTATATTTATCTACAACCTTTTTCATAATGAAAGCATCAAGTTTAAATAAACCAAGACTTAAATTTAGAACATTTCTATTATTTGACTTGATGAAACAAGATTCAATGATATTCCTTTTAACTGTGTCATTACATGGGATTAAGGTTCTTGCTTGACTCCAGTTAATAGGATGGTGTAAATCTCTCATATGTACGAATAATGCGTTCGATATTTTCCCAGTTCTCACAGAATATTGAAAATCACTTAAACAAAAATACATTATGGAGCCATAATGTGACTCACTTTGTTTGGAAAATTACGTAGTTGTCACCATGCAAATAAAAATAGATGTATTATAGGTGAAGATGTTTTAAGTCTACTATTGCTTCCGTTGGAACTTCATTCTTTATTTACAGATGTCAGAATCTAAAAAAAAGAAAAAAAAAAATTAGATCAATCATAGGGAGTCGGAAAGACCTCTAAATGTATCGGTGATCACAAATAAATGAAGAAGCAGAAAATAGCGGTTAGATAGAAAATTTATCATGACTACCTTTTTCCCCTTTATCACAAAATGTGACGTCATTTGTTTGGAAATATCCAGAAATTAGGTAAAAACAGTCATATGAGTTGCTGAACTACTTCCACCAGTGGAGGATACTGTAGAAAGTAATTTGGTCTGGCTACAAAAAGAGAGACTGAGCTTTTAGTCTGAATTAAATTCCAGGAATTCCAAGCTTACTACCCAAAGAAGAAGCTATTTCTCATTTATTCCTCTCTCTCTCTCTCTCTCTCTCTCTCTCTCTCTCTCTCTCTCTCTCTCTGAAGTTTATTAAATCTTGATGGATTTTTCGTAAAGTATATGGATCACATTCAGCAGATATTTTTTCCTCTTTTATTTATTTATTTATTTATTTGTCTTGTCCTCAGCCTCAATCCTATCATTGGGAATTCTGGTATCTGGTTCATTTCCGAGGAATCATCGACGCTCTATTTCAGCAGGACGGAATCCCAGTAATGACCCATCATATATTTTTCGCCTTCCTCTTGCGATACACATCAGCTAACAGTACTTCATTCCATTTCTACCCAGAATCTGTGACTTGTGAGGATGTGAATATTCTAATTAAAAGGTGAATGGTAGGTTTCACTGGTTGGTTCTAAAAGCATTGGCTTCCATAGGGATATCAATTAATATCTTAGCTAATGTTCTCATGCGTTGACCATATCTTCTGCTTCAATAAACTGTTTGGAATAATATGTTAACATTTTAAATCCTTTGTACTAATTTTATGCATAATTCAGGTACAGTTCGTCCTTAGGTGTTCCTTTCATAAGCCAAAAGAGGAATATTGACCCTCTTCGCAGAATCTTCTCATTTCCTGTAGAACTTATTAGTCTGGTGGCGTTTGTGATTTCCAGAGTAAATATGCTCCTTTGATATCAAAGAGCTGAGGTCAAGAGTTGTTTCTTGGGGAAACTGACTATAAACTCAAGGGGGAAGATGTCTCTTCAGGTATCGGTTTGCTACAAGGCGAATACAGTGACATCAAATAATCTTTTAAGCACTACACTGTCATGGTAATCGCTTTATAGCAAGGAATTATATATTAAATGAAAGGAAAATGCATCTTCTTCGAGAAGGTCTGCAGCAAAGGGGCATTTGCGCACGTGATGGAGGCACCTGTTCTAATGATTATTCTAAAATCGCCAGGTGTGATGGTTATGATATTGTGAAAGAAACTGTTCTTAGCATGTACAGGTTAGTGCTGGAGGCATACCGTAAGAAATTTAGAATTTGAGAAAGGACGAGAATATTACGTATGTGCAATACGGTAAGAAGTTAGAAAGGCTACTTTTGATTGGTTAACCCTTAAACGCCAAAGCAGTAAAAATCAAAACCTCTCCCGAATGCCGAGGCCGGTTTGGAGTGAGCGTGGAAGCGGAAAAAAATAATTTTTTCAAGAAATCACAGCGCGCTTAGTTTTGAAGATTAAGAGTTAATTTTTGGCTCCTTTTTTTGTCATTGTCTGAAGTTTAGTATGCAACCACCAGAAAGGATAAAAAATATCATTATCATATATAAATAATGCGATATATGATAGCACAAAAACGAAATTTCATATATAATTGTATTCAAATCGTGCTGTGCGCAAAACGGTTAAAGGTAACAAGTTACTTTTTTTCTCGTTGTAATGTAAACTAAATTGCAATCTTTTTGGTATATAACACATTGTAAAACAATAAAAGCAACACAGAAAAAAATATATAATCACAAAAATGATACATGAATTCGTAATGCCCGGACATAACAACATATTGGTTTTTAAATTCACCATAAATCTAAATATTGTTATAGAGACTTCGAATTTGTTTCAAGATGATTCTAAATGATGGAATATTATGATACTGTAAGGGTTTTAGCTTACAATTGCAGTTTTCGACCATTTCGGACGAGTTAAAGTTGACCAAATGTCGAAATTTTTTTATAAATTTTTTTTATATGCAATTATTTCGGAAATTAGAAAAGCTACAACCTTCAAATATTTTTCCTTTTATTCTACATGAAATTGCGCACATTTTCATATATAAAACTCTATGAAAGGCCTAATATGAAACGAGCAAATTTTCCGAGAATGCGATGTACGCTATTCGGAGATTTATGGCGGAGAATCCGCGCGCGGAGGGAAGGAAAGTTTTTTTCATAAATTCACCATAAATCGAAATACTGTGCTAGAGACTTCCAATTTGTTGCAAAATGAAGGTAAATGATTGAATATTACTACAATTTAAGAGTTTTAGCTTACAATTGCGTTTTTCGACCATTTCGGTAGAGTCAAAGTTGACCAAACATGGTTTTTTTTTTTATTTATCGTGATTTATATGCAAATATTTCAAAAATGAGAAAAGCTACAACCTTCAATTATATTTTGTTGTAATCTACATGAAATTGCGCACATTTTCATATATAAAACTTTATATAACGGCTAATTTAAAATGGTGCAAACATTACCACAATCGCATGTATGATTTTTTCGGAAGAGTTACCGCGCGGACGTAAGGAAAATGTTATTTTTTTCATAAATTCACCATAAATCGAAATATTGTGCTAGAGAATTCCAATTTGTTACAAAATGAATGAAAATGATTGACTATTACTAAAATATAAGAGTTTTAGCTTACAATTGCGTTTTTCGACCATTTCGGTAGAGTCAAAATTGACCAAAGGTTGAAAATTTGTCACTTATCATTTTTTATATGAAAAAATTTCAAAACTGATAAAAGCTACAACCATGGGTTGTTTTTAGTTGTATTGTGCATGAAATTTCGCACATTTCCATATATAAAACTTTATGTAAAGGCTAATTTTAAAATGGTGCAAACATTACCACAATCGCATGTAGGATTTTTTTCGGAAGAGTTACCGCGCGGACGTAAGGAAAAAGTTTTTTAAAAAATTCACCATAAATCGAAATATTGTGCTAGAGACTTTCATTTTGTTGCAAAATTAAGGTAAATAGTTGAATATTACTACAATATAAGCGTTTTAGCTTACAATTGCGTTTTTCGACCATTTCGGTGGAGTCAAAGTTGACCGAAGGTTGAAATTTTGGCACTTATCATTATTTATATGGGAATATTTAAAAACTGATAAAAGCTATAATCATGAGTATTTTTTTGTTGTATTTTAAATGAAATTGCGCACATTTTCATATATAATAATTCATGTAACGGATAATTTAAAACAGTGCAAAAATTATGTCAAAGTGACGAAATAATATTTGAGATGTGTCACTGATACTTTTTAGTGCGATAAGAAAGAAATTCGCGCTTGCGCGCCTGCATAACGATTGTAAACAAAGCAACGCCTTGATCCGTGAACTCCCAGCATCCCCCAAGGTGCGTGATTTAAAAGTTTTCGGCTGGTAGGCCTATAAGTATTTTTCGGCATACGGGGGACATTTTGACTCGACGTTTAATACGTCCATTCGGCGTTTAAGGGTTAACTTGCGCTAAAGTTGAGGATTTTGATAGTCTGAAGAACTTAGTATAGCTAGAAAACTTCAAAGATAACGCATCCCCTGAGATTAAGCTTTATATAGAAAATAGGCGAGAAGTATCTTTTGCAGGAGCAACTAGGTTAGCAGACAAATAGCGTTTGACTCTAACTTAAGTGTATGTAAGAAGTGAAATGATCCTTCATCTGATAGAGTACAAAGCAGTAAAGGTTTTAGTTCTAGTAAGAGCAATGCGAGTAAAAGTGACTATTGGTGTTATACATGCAGAAAACCTGTTCATACGTCTAAGGTTTGTATGAGTAAAGTGGCATCTACTGGCTCAGAATTAACTTGTTTCTGATGTAATGGGAAAAGGCATTTAGCTAGAAATTGTGCAGTGAAAAGGAAGGATGCTAAGAAACCAGTGTCTCTCGTAAACCTTTCTTCAAGTAAGAATGATGTGATGAGAGAAACTAGGAAATTTTGGTGAATTTCTGTCAGAAGGTGTAGTTTCCTCTCTTGGAGGAGTGGATTCGAGAAAAGTACTCTTGCTTTGAGACACAGGAGCTACTGTCTCACTAATTAGGAAAGGGAGTGTGGCAAACAGGGTAAAAATCAATATGGAAGAAAAAGTCATTTTTGGCAGATTTCCTAACACTTGTGTTCTTTGTCTTTTGTTGAAGTTGAATTTAGAAAGTCGGGTAGTGTCAGCCTGTGAAACTTGCAGTTGTTGACAGTTTGCCCGTTGATGGCGTTGACATTATTGTTGGTAATGACTTAGCTTTATCCAAGAATGTGAATCCTGTTGTGAGGGAGATTCCAGTGCCTGAATGGTAGTAACTAGGTCAGGTTTAGATACAGACATAGACTACGGTCATAATTTGTTCGTGGATTCGAACGAGTGTGAGTTCATGGATTCGAATGAGAGTGAGTTCATGGATTCGAACGAGTGTGATAGAGGTGGCAAGATTGATCTTGGCATGAGTGTGGCTGAGAGACCTGACTCTATCGGTGTTGACATTGATAGCCAAGCAGAAGGTGTAGCTGTCAAGAGTAAAGTAGTCGATGTAGTGAAATCAAGTAATAGTTACTGTGATGAATTAGGCACTAACC
Source organism: Macrobrachium nipponense (assembly GCF_015104395.2). Taxonomy (NCBI): domain Eukaryota; kingdom Metazoa; phylum Arthropoda; class Malacostraca; order Decapoda; family Palaemonidae; genus Macrobrachium; species Macrobrachium nipponense. Next base: position 140,380,103 of record NC_087202.1, on the reverse strand, counting down.
TTTTGAATAAGGATGAGCTAGTCAAGTTTCAGAGAGAGGATGGGACAGTAACCTAAATTTTTTAATGTGAGCTGGATGATGATCTCGAGAATGTGTGTAAGGAAACGTTTTGTTTGAAAGACAAAGTTTTGTGTCGTTATGTTCAGCCTGAGTCAGGTAGTAAAGAAGAAATCACAGAACAATTACTGGTTCCTAAGAAGCTTCGTGAACTACTTTTGAAGTTACCACATGATGAGCAAGGACATTTGGGAGTAAATAAAACTTTCAGGTGTATTAGTAGAGCGTACTTTTGGCCTAAAATGAGGAGTGACGTAAAGAGAAATGTTTTAAGCTTTCATGAATGCGGAATTGCCGGGAAACCGAATAAAGTAGTTCCCAGAGCTCCATTGTGTAATATTTCTTCACTAGGCGAACCTTTTGAGAATGTAGTTATTGATATGGTCGGACCATTGCCTAGAAGTAAGAGAGGGAGTATATATCTGTTAACAATCATTGATAGACCAACCCGCTATCTAGAGGCGATACCCGTAAGAAGCTGCAACCCAAGGACCATAGTTAAGCAATTGTTAGATTTATTTTTGGTTTGGTCTGCCTCATACTATACAGAGTAATAATGGTAGTAATTTTGTATCCAAATATTTCAAGGATGGAATAGAATGAAAGAGTTGGGCATTAAACTCGTAACTTCCACACCTTATCACCCCAAATCACAAGGCATTGTGGAGCTGTTTCACCAAACGTTAAAGAGTTGTTTACGAAAATTATGTAGTAACTTTGAATATGACTGGGAAGAAAAGTTACCATTTGTGCTGTTAGCTTTAAGAAATACTTTCCATGAACTGTAAATCTCACTGCTCCAGTTCCTCCAAGTGACCGAGAGCTTAAAACGACTACAGGGGACTACCTACAAAGAGCTCAAGGGGTTAAGGTTGGCACCGAATGACACTACAGGATTTAGTCCTTTCGAGCTGGTTTTCGGTCACACTGCTAAAGGTCCTTTGGAAATGCTAAAATGTAACTTAATGCTTAAAGAAGGTAGAGAAGACTTCATAACTAATCTAGAGTGTTATAAAAAAAAATTTAAGAGATGCTTGGCAATTAGCGAAGGCGAGCAGGAGTGGGAGTCAAGGGGAAACTAAAAGGAAACATGATCTCAGAGCGAAAGAGACAAGTATCTGTGTGGGAGATAAAGTTTTAGTAATACCTCACTGTTTCCCCAGTTCAGTATTGTAAGATTTTATTTTTGTTATGTAAATATGAGAAACCATTCTGCATTTACCTTTGTTAGTAAGCTTGTAAATAAACCTTTGTCCTGTTTGTGTTTCTTTCTATAATCGTATCCCGAGTTTCAACTGTTGGGGTTGAATCTTTTTTGTTTATTATGATATCGAACCTGTAGTGGACCTCCGGGGTCCGTGACAACACACACACCCACACACACGCATGTATCGGGCGAGAAAGCAAGGGTCACTAATTAACGTATTCCCATTATTGAGCCTTTTTCTTTTGTGACGCCATTTGGTCATTTGTCAGGCAATCATCACATTTTGAATGATTCATATCTTCAATTCCTGACCACTTCTGAAGAAACCATGTCATCATAATTGTGAGTGGATAGAAAAGTAAATATATAATGTAATATCTACAAGATGTGAAACGACCTGTGATCCAGAATGCTTCTTTATTTTATGTTGTTTTACAGGTAATTCTACACTCGCTTGAATATTGAAACTGATTATCAAGTAGACTCATCAGTGTCTTAACTGACCCACTCATAAACGCTCCCTTTCTAAGCTTTTATTTGTTTTTCTGCAAATCGTTCTTGAAAAATCAAACGCAGATTGTGATTTCACAGTCAAGTAACCCAGATAGCAACTGTTTGAAACTGCGTGTTCAGGGGAACAACAAAATGTTGCAATGTTTTAGTAATAATTACTGCAACATCTCCATGGGCACATTCCCCATCAGTGAGGGTCATCTTATAGATCTCACAGTTTAGACCTGCATTGTATTAGGCATCCCCTAATTTTGTTTCTTGGAGACACACAACCCCTGGACTATGCTCATGTTGTAATACTTTTAAAATTTCTGAAAGAGTCCTTAGTTCCTTACAGTTCCATTGTAAAATGTCCAGATTGAACTTTTAGTGCTAGGATTTGCCAAGGGAAATTCTACTGTAATCTATATGTTTTTATATTTTCCTTATGGGACTTTATAAATGTTTCTTTAGTGTCTTGAATATATATATATATATATATATATATATATATATATATATATATATATATATATATATATATATATATATATATAGTCAACAAACAATAAAATACATAGTACCAGAAATTCATCCACAAGTGGGTACCCAGATGGACAGTTGAATAGAACGAATATAAAACAATTAGTGATTTAAATAATATATAATTGTAATTGTTCTTATTGTAGGTGACTTTTAGCCACCGAAATAAACGAAGTTAAATGGGTAGTTTTGAGAGCATTAACTAAAAGTACCATTAGAATCCCCAAATGAAAAAATAAAGACTCCCCGACAATCTCTGGCCACCAGAGGTAGTCCTCCAATAGTTTCCAGGATGAAAGGGTTAAAAGGGGTCCTTTGTGAGGCCCCTTACTGTAATATTTCTATTTAGTTAAAAATACAAGCTATCGAATCATTTTCATCTCGGTTGAATAATAAGAGTATATACATTACTTCCTCACATTTTCTATAACCAGATCATAGGCAATATTAATATTGCCTTCCGCAGTCAAGTTTAGAGGATGAAAGCTCAATACGAGTAAACAAGGTTAGGAAGCGAACAAGAAAGGGAGGGGCGGGGCGGGGGGGGGGGGGGACGGTGGGGTGGGGCTACTAGGCTATGTACAGCGGGGTAGACGATAATTGGCTGTTAAGCGATGGAACGGTTTTTTTGTGTAGCCAAAATTCTGAAATTTGAAGGAGGTGCCTCTTCTGCATTGTGGTCACTATTTCACAATTTTTGTTCTCTATCGGGTTTTTGCTAATTAATGAATGAATTCTGATGTTTGGGCATTTCAGGTTTAGCTAGTCTAAGACAGTACGATGGCTTAATCTACTGTGGCCATCTGCCCTCACTTTGAGCAACCAGCGCGTCGCGTAAGTCTACTTCCGATATAAATCTTACAAAAACATTTTCAACAAAACCGTTTTCCTTTTTCTTCTAACATAAAGTAAACGACATTTT
>NC_087202.1:140366015-140376382 GCF_015104395.2 Macrobrachium nipponense | reverse complement strand
AAAGTAAACGACATTTTAAGTAACCGTTTAGGCCGGACACTCACGCCAGATTGGATTTGCGCTGCCCGATCGAAATGGACGGGGTTTAAGCAAGTTTGAATGTGACTGGGGTGTTTTTTAGTGAAGTCCGATCTGATCAAGCCCGGAAATCAAGCGGGATCGACAAACCTGACAGATAGGTTTGAATGGGCAACTCACGGTCCGACACGACAGTCAAATAGGTTTTTTTCAGATTAAGTCGTTCAGAACTGATAGTGAGTGGTGCCTTCGACGAGGCTTGATGAACTAGGAGGTTCATTTACCAAGAAACTGTACAGAAGAAGATATCGTTCAACATGTCAGACTTTCGATAGATAAAGAGTTCTTCGAGATTTTGGAAAGAATAATAGATAGCAGGCTGAGAAAGGAAGTTAGAATAGGGAAGGAACAGTTAGGATTTATGAAGGGAAGCGGCACAACGGATGGAATATTTTGCATAAGGCAGCTAATGGAGAAATTCAGAGAAAAGCAACGAGACCTGCATTTGGTATTCATAGACCTTGAAAAGGCCTATGACAGAGTGCCAAGGCAAGAAATATGGAGATGTTTGAGAGAAGATGGTGCCGGAAAAGTATGTCAGAATTATTCAGGAGATGTACAGGAATGTGTATACTAGAGTGAGGAGTAGCGTTGGAGAGACGGATGGATTTGAGATAGGAGTTGGATTACACCAGGGGTCAGCACTTAGCCCATTCATCTTCAACATCGTGATGGATGTAATGACCAGGGATGTTAGAGAAGCAGTGCCATGGTGCATATTATACGCGGATGACATTGTGTTGTGTTCAGAGGGGAAGGAGGAGTGGAGAGGTTAGAGAGGTGGAGAGCAGCACTTGAGGAGAGAGGAATGAGAATAAGCAGATCAAAAACCGAATATATGTGTTCTAGTATTACTGAGGACGGTGGAAGTAGCATAAGATTGGGTGGGGAAGAAATAAAGAAAGTACAGAAGTTCAAGTACTTAGGGTCCGTATTAGAGGATAGTGGAAGCATGGACCAAGAGGTGAGAACACCGAATTCAGGCAGGATGGAATAACTGGAGGTCTGCATCGGGGGTACTCTGTGACAAGAAGGTCCCTCTGAAATTGAAAGGAAAGTTCCATAGGACGGTGGTTAGACCACCAATGTTATATGGAACAGAAACAGCAAGTATGAGGAAAACAGAGGAGAAGAAGATGGATGTAGCAGAAATGAGAATGTGAGATGGATGTCGGGAAGTAACAAGGGAAGATAGGATTAGAAATGAGTATATAAGAGGATCGACAAAGGTAGCTGAAATATCGAAGAAAATACAGGAAGGAAGGCTTCGATGGTGTGGACACCTGTTACGAAGGGAGGAACATCATGTTGGAAGACATACCTACGATGGAAATGGAAGTGCAAGGTAGAAGGAAGAAGGGAAGACCAAGAAAGAGATGGCGTGATTGTGTACGGGAAGATATGGAATTGAAAGGTATAAATGAGAACGAGGCACAGGACAGAAATCGATGGAGACGACTCATTCGCAATGGCGACCCCATATAAGGGTTTAAGCTAGGAAGAAGAAGATACATATGTATATATATATATATATATACATATAATTTTAATATATATTATATATATAATATATATCATATATTATAATATATATATATATATATATATATATATATATATAAGTATTGTATAATATATATATATATAATATATATATACTATATATATTATATATATAAGTAATAATAATATATTATATATATTAATATATATATTATATATATATATATATATATTATATATATATATATATATTGTATTATATATATGTATATATATATATATGTATATATTATATATATATATATATTATATATATATATATATATATATATATATATATATATTATATATATGTATATACTTATTATATATATATATATATATATATATATATATATATATATATATATATATATATATATATATATATATATATATATATCATAATATGTGTAATATATATATATATATCTATTTATATATTATATTATTATATATTATTATATATATATATATAATATATATATATATATTATATATATCTTTTTAATATATAATATATCGTACCTAGATAAGGAATCAACCATCAAGTGGAACGACTTATCATATTTTAATTCGTTTGACCTTATAAGGTTATTCATTCTATTACTCACGCGTAATTGCCAATTTTTATGTCATCTGTAATTCATTTCTGGATTTGTACACAATTTCTTTCTTGTTTTAAGATTACCTACTCGGTTCATTAGAATCTCTCTCTCTCCTCTCTCTCTGTCTCCTCTCTCTCTCTCTCTCTCTCCGCTCCTCTCTCCTCCTCTAACGGTCTCCTCTCTCTCTCTCTCTCTCTCAAGGTGTGTTCAAAGTAACACTGGAGAAAGAAGTAAAACGTATGTTGATATTTCTCCCTTTACATAGTTAATTGGTTCTCCTTTATTTTTGGAGTCTCTTTTGTGCCTTCACATCGAGGAGCTGGAGATCAAGGCTGATAACACAAAATATTATTATGGTATTATTATTATCATAGTGTAATAAAAATTCACATTTATTGTAAAGTTTATCACTACGTAAAGCAAACGAAGTCTTTCGAACACCCGAACGGTGTTCCTCATCAGTGTTAGCTCTGAATACCAATTGAGAGAGGTGTTAGTTTTCTTCTAAAGAGCTTTTAAAGAATGGGGGGCGGGGCTGGGTTGTTCTAAATTCAACAGGCAGTGGAGATTTTCTCTCTCTCCCTTCTCTATAACCCTATCGGCTCCATGGCAAGTTTTTTAAGGCCTACCCTTCCAAATTACCCCTTTTAATCCGTGGTTTGTCAAGAAGGTTTAACCTCCTTGGTCTTGGTGTTAGTTAATGTCTCCTGGGAGCAGTATACCTCTGGGTGTTCCCTATTGCCACGACACTCGGCCAAAAATGTTTCCATTCTTCCAGGTCTCGGTTATTCAAATAGGCCTAATATCTTTTTGGGCCTTTCTTGTGATTATCACAAGCTACTGGACTTCTACACTTTTAATTTACTTGATATCGTGTTAATTTACTGTGTGTATATATTGAGAGAGAGAGAGAGAGAGAGCTATTGACATTTCAAAAGGATTGTGTATGTAGACAGATAAGAGAGCGCAGCATAAATGTACAACAGTTACACAAATATGATTATCGGTAGCTATTTAATTTATTATCTATTCATACGTAATAAGATCCTCCGTTTCTTTCCAGTAAGAGTATTCATAACATTTTTCTATTCTTATATCTTCTTTTCTTTACAGACTAAGTTCTAGCTTTGCCATTTACTCGGAATTTTTTATTGTTTTTTCTTTGTTTTTGTATCAGTTTTTATTGTTAGCATGCAAGATACCTTTGCATGGTTTGCCTTTTCTTTAGAAAAGTACGTAACGACCCTATGAACGATTTCTCGAGCCTGTGGATGAAGATTAAAGCGAGAACGAGGACTTCCTTCCATTTTGTTTGTAAGGCGACAGACCTTCATGAGTCAGTGAGTATTTTGACTGAGCTTCCCTTGTGGAGGCACGGGCTGTTTGACATCTTTATGCCCTGAGGACAGCTTAACACCTGAGAGAGAAACTGGCAGCGCTGGAGATTTTTTTTTGCCACGTTTAAAAATAAACTTGTTTTATTGTTGTTAAATGCTAGAAAATTACGAGGGCTTTCAATAATTGACAAAAAGTGATCAGCAACCAAATTATATTTGTGATGTATAACTTATGCTGCCTTCATATACCATAAAACATGAGCCCGGTATTTTTAGCATGCCCTTAGGTTAAGTTTGGTAGGTAAAGAAATGAGATTATTTTCAAGAAGATTCTATGGTTAACTTTTGAGATACAGCGTCCCGCTGTTTTCAGGGAAGGTCGCGGTACTCTGTTACAGTTCGGGAATAGGTTTCCTAGGAATTTGATTGAATAATCAGTTTAAGAAAAATTTACCTAACAAATGGTTACATTTGACTTCAAGACGTACATAAAACAAAAATGGTCAGTGGTTCTTAGAACTGTTACATGATAATATAAAACAAATTGTCTAGTATACACATTTCGTCCAAGAGATAAGGTTAACAGTTAAACGAGGGTAAATAGGTAATTGAATGAATACCCAAGTCAATATATTACATAAATTGTACTGATTTTTCATGATGTGTAGAAAGAGCGATCTGTCTTGAATAAACCTATGTTACCAATAAAGTGATTGTTTTCTCTATATTGAATACATTGGTCTTTCTTTAACATTTCTTACGATGAACAAGATTCTTGCTTTAGACCACTTAATTGGATAAAAACATTCGCTAACATGTTTACTATAACACTGTTTCTCTGTTCAGTAACGATCTCATACTTATGATGTTTCTATAGAGACACACCCAAGAGTGGCACCGTCCCCTCTTGAAGTGGAAATAGAGTCCATGCACAAAAGGAAACTGGAATCAATAATAATTAACCGTTCGAAATGGAAAGAAATAGGAGATTAATCCAATTTCTGAAACCTCTCATCCCGACAGCTATTAGGAAATGAGAAGAAAGCACTAACTCTGGGCATCTAAACAATAACTGAATTCGTCTGAACCTTTATTCCCCAGGAGTGAAATTCTAAACAGACACCAAAAGCAGCTATCGTGTAATATAAAAGAAAATCTCAAAAACGGTTGAAGTGCATATCGTTTGAGAGAGAGAGAGAGAGAGAGAGAGAATTTAAAATTTTTTTCAGAAATATGCCCTAAACATTATTATAGCCTCGTGTAACTCTTTATTTAGAAACGCAATTAGTTCAAGAATTCTTGATCTAGAGGCTCCTATTAACAATAATCGCAGACCCTAGTTTCTGGAAACTAAGGTGAGCGTTGTGGCTCGCACTTAACCAAGTCAAGGAATGTGATATTAAAGGCTTCATTACCCCATAATGGATGCGTTTCCCGAGATGGAACCTCACCACCGAGGAATGATCTGTCGCTAAGCTTCACTTTCACCGCTGACATCATCATCCTCCATACCACCTTCCAGATTTCCTTCCTCTCGTCTAGACAGCAAATGATTTTCTTTAAGCTTTTCGTATCTTGACAGAGGACAGACAGATTATAGAAACTTGGCCAAAAACGCAAGCGCTGCGACCTATGAGGTCATTCAGCGCTGAAACGGAAATCAACAACAAAAAGGGTGTAACAGGAGGAAAACCTTGCAATTGCCCTATGAATCAATTGTTAGAACAGGGTGGAAAGTAAGATAGAAGTTACAAAATATGAGTGGAGATAGATAGATAGATAGATAGATATTTTATTGACCATTCTCCACAGAAACATCAAATACAATATTATGAAATTACACAACGGTCCAAATACATAAACTCATTTCACAAGTTACATTTCCCAAAAAGGAAAAAAGAAAATTAAAAAGAACTGTATTGTATTCAAAACAAATGGCAACAATAAATAATATTAATTTTTTAAATAACACAAGAGATCATATCGAGAGTTGTTTAGAATATCCAATTCTATATCACATAGTAACAATAATATAATATAGACTAATAAACATCACACATTCAGATTAGACAGGAAATGCATTAAAATTGTAACACAAAATGCAGTCAACTGGGTGAGGCACAATGAGAGAGTTTGCATCTTATTATTTGAAAACCTTCAAAATTAAGCTTGCGATATGACAAACATTTGCATAGTCTGATCTTTCTACCATCAAGTCGCTCATTAATGAGATATCAAACTGGGTCCGAATGGTAGGTCCTGGGGCATGCTTCGATTACATGTTGCTCAGTTTGGCCACACACACACACAACCTCTCCTCTACAGGTAACCGGCCCCTCCCTCTTTTGTTCCAACGGCCAACCTCAATAGCAAGAGAATGGGAACTCAGTCTTAATCTTGTCCACTCCGTTCTCTCCAACTCATTTACATTGGTTTTTTTACTATAAATGTGAAAAACGTTAAATTCTGAATTGATGTTTTTTATAGAAAGTTAATCTACCTGAGTTTGAGGTAGTTACTGCATGTTTCAATCTTTCAGATGCTAGCATTACATCGTCAATATCATTATCTAACAAGTCTGATATAACGTGAGGTAGGGGTATTAAATTCCAAAATTAGATTAATTACATGGCCCAGGGGATCATCTCCCATTGTACCACGCTCCACCCAATCTTGAGCGAAAAACTGTCTCTGCTTTGACCTGACAAGTGAACGAAAATCAAAAAGACCAAGTTCGACTAAGCAAAGAGAATTTGTAATGGTTTTCCTTACACCTAACAGTTGTTTTATGCGCCATAAATATAATTTTTCCATGGGTCTCAAATTACCGTTAATCCAAGATTAATTTCCATACATTAATGCTGGTAACAAAGCCGAATGATAAACCTTTTTCTTTATGTAGAAAGGAACATCATTATTTTTATTTAAGAATGAAATAAATTTCAAAACATGACACATTCTAGTTTGTGCTTCTGCTTTCACTGATGATGATACAGTAAAAGGAATGGAAGGGGTCGCCGCTAGGGACCGAAGGGACGCTGCAAAGAATCTCAAGTAATGCGGTGCACTGTCGGCACTATCCCCCTATGGAGAAATAATCACTTTCATCCTTTAATGATTAGTTCTTCGGGAAGCTTTTAGATCTTCCAGTAAAAGGTCGCCTTTTTTGGTTCTAATTTTAGAGGAAGAGAGAAATACGATCTTTTGTCGAGGGTGGGAAGCTACGTACAGCTGACTGGTAGCTCTTTCGAATTTGTTGCACTACGCCAGAAACCGAGGTTGAGGAGGGGGTTGGGGAGGTGTTCGCTAGATGCGCGTCAGTCTCTGAGGTGTCTCACTGCGAGAGCGGGAGGGGGAGTCCCTCACTTGGTCATGGGGAGGGGGGGAGGGGGGCCGAGAAGTTTGCCCATCCTTTGGTCGATTCCTGGGGGATGAGATGTTCTTGTAAAACATCACATAAAAGTCGCCGCTGCAATACACATCAAGAGAAACCCCAGCAACGATGAAAAATATCGGGTGTATATTTTGGATCTGAATTGCGGACACTTCCTTTTCGAACAGACAGAAATGACAACTTGAAGTTATTGTTGGCAAAACGAGTAATGGAATGGAATAGATAGAATACAGAATTTAGACCAAAGGTCTAACGCTGGGGCCTATAACGTCATTCAGCGCTGAAACGGAAACTGATAGTAAAAAGGTCTAAAAGGCGTAACATGAGGAAAACGTCGCAGTTGCACTAGGTCATAGTTTGCAGAAGGTGGATAGCAAGGTGGAAGAAAGAGAATATGAATGGAATTACAGTAAAAGGAATGAAAGGGGTTGCAGATAGCGCCGAGGGGACGCTGCAGAGAAACTTGAGTAATGCCATCAGTGTTCCGTGTGAGGTGCACTGACAGCATTGCCCCTTACGGATGTGAAAAAAATCATGAACACCTGACAGTCTGAACTTTGCATAAAACCACTATGCTGAAACCTCTTTATTGAATGTCACGCTTACACCCGCAAGGAGGGAGACTTTGGTCAAATCAGCCGGTGACAATACGACAGGAATATTGATCATCATCGAAAAGAGGCTCACACGAACATACTACTTCTCTTGAACAACACAATTAAGCGTCAGACCACTCGGAAAAGTTCTCTCGCTATATTCCTGTTTACTAACTATAAGAAGTACAAAGTTCTTCGAGAACAATATCCAAACAGGAGAGGTCGGTCACCTGTACCACAATGGCAGAGTTGATGCAGTTAGTTGCAAATGATTTTTTTGGAAGTGAAAAGCGTAACTTGTTTGGTTTGGGAGAAATTCCGAGGTAGCATTAGTAGTCTTCGCTCTTGAATGAGAGTGAATAAAGCTAGAGTGGAAATTCATTTCTGAAATACAAATTAGTACACAATGGTCAATGAAACAGAATCTGAATTGGGTAGAGAAAGAGAAAACCAGAAAAGGGAATTTTGGAGCTGAAACAAAAATATGGATGTAAAAAGCAAATTATATATTGCATCTTATAAGAAAGGAAAGACGTCCGTCCATAATATGGAGCCCATCAATGCCCACTGAAAGCGGACCTCATGGCAATTGTAACCACCCGCTCTTTAGAAATAGAAATTTACAACAATATTTCACTGTACGTACATTATTATTATTATTATTATTATTATTATTATTATTATTATTATTATTATTATTATTATTATTATTATATTATTATTATTATATTATTTTATTTTTATTTTTTTTATTATTTTTTTATTTTTTTGCCTTTATCACAGTCCTCCAATTCGATTGGGTGGCATTTATAGTGTGGGGTTCCGGGTTGCATCCTGCCTCCTTAGGAGTCCATCACTCTTCTTACTATGTGCGCCGTTTCTAGGATCACACTCTTCTGCATGAGTCCTGGAGCTACTTCAGCCTCTAGGTTTTCCAGATTCTTTTTCAGGGATCTTGGGATCATGCCTAGTGTTCCTATGATTATGGGTACAATTTCCACTGGCATATCCCATATCCTTCTTATTTCTATTTTCAGATCTTGATACTTATCCATTTTTTCCCTTTCTTTCTCTTCAACTCTGGTATCCCATGCAATTGCGACATCAATGAGTGATGCTTTCTTCTTGATTTTGTCAATCAACGTCACGGCTGGTCTATTTGCACGTATCACCCTATCTGTTCTGATACCATGGTCCCAGAGGATCTTTGCCTGATCGTTTTCTACCACTCCCTCTGGTTGGTGCTCATACCACTTATTACTGCAAGGTAGCTTATGTTTCTTGCACAGGCTCCAGTGGAGGGCTTTTGCTACTGAATCATGCCTCTTTTTGTACTGGTTCTGTGCAAGTGCCGAACATTCGCTTGCTATGTGGTTTATGCTCTCATTTTTCGTATTGCACTTCCTACATATGGGAGAGATGTTATTTCCATCTATCGTTCTTTGGATATATCTGGTTCTTAGGGCCTGACCTTGTGCCGCTGTTATCATTCCTTCAGTTTCCTTCTTGAGCTTTCCCCTCTGTAACCATTGCCATGTGTCATCGCTGGCTAGTTCTTTAGTCTGTCTCATGTATTGTCCGTGCATTGGTTTGTTGTGCCATTCGTCTGTTCTGTTTGTCATTCTCCTGTCTCTGTATATTTCTGGGTCTTCGTCTACTTTTATCAGTCCTTCTTCCCATGCACACTTTAGCCACTCGTCTTCACTGGTTTTCAGATATTTCCCCAGCGCTCTGTTCTCGATGTTGACACAGTCCTCCATGCTTAGTAGTCCTCTCCCTCCTTCCTTTCGTGTTATGTATAGTCTGTCCGTATTTGCTCTTGGGTGTAGTGCTTTGTGTATTGTCATGTTTCCTAGTTTTCTGGTCTATGTTGCGAAGTTCTGCCTTCGTCCATTCCACTATTCCTGCGCTGTATCTGATTACTGGCACTGCTCTTGTGTTTATGGCTTTTATCATATTTCCGGCGTTGAGTTTTGACTTGAGTATCGCCTTGAGTATCTGCATATATTTAAACTTCCAAAGAATATGATGTTCATTCAAAAGAAGCAACAGATGGAAATACAGAAAGGGAAGATCAGTTATTTCGAAAAAATAACAAATAAATCAATTTATCAATAAGTAGATTGTGATGGTAATTACTTCATAGCAAAGGAAGTTAAAGGAAAAGGAAAATGCATTTTCGTGATGTTCGGCAGTAAGGAGGCATTCGCGACCTTGCTTAGGCTATGAACACTTTAACAGATTGAAACAGGCAAAATATAGAAAGAACCAGAATGAGTGAGATGATGAAAGAGTTTATTGAGTCAGGCAAGCTCCTGGGTCTAGAGGGGAAAAGTATGAGAGAGATGAAAGAACGGCTGAGAGAGAGGAAAGAGCTGCTGAGAGAGAAATGCAGCAAGAGAAAGAGAGAGAAGCAATGAAAATGCAGCAAGAGACAGAAATGTTGGTAATTCAGCCGGAAGAAAGAGAAAAGGTACGTATGCATGAGCAGGAAGAGAGAGAGAAAGAGCGTATGCCTGAGTTGGAAATTGCTCGGTTAAGGGAAAGTACTCATAACAGTCGGTCAGGCGAGAACGAAAACGAAGCTGATACGTTAGGTATGAGTGCAGTGCTAAAATTAGTAACAAAGTTTGATGAGGAGGATGTTACGACATATTTCATGTGTTTTGAGAAGTTAATGGAACGAGTAGGTTCTCCTAAAGAAACGTGGACTTTATTTTTGCAGTCAGTCTTGAGTGGTAGGGCGCTAACTGTGTATAGTTGCTTGTCTAAGGAGGATTGTGATAGTTACGATATCGTGAAAGAAGCTGTT
>NC_087202.1:140356015-140361015 GCF_015104395.2 Macrobrachium nipponense | reverse complement strand
TATATCCCCTGTGGTAATGGCAGCACATGTCTCGCGTAATTCCGCGGCTATTGCTGTCAAAGCCGCTACACGTTTAGCTCTGTCCTTGTACATGTCACTTTTGACATTCCATAGGCATGGATGTTGGCGGTACAAGTCAATTAATTGTATGATTTCTTCTCTTGACCAGTGAATGTTTGTAGTTTCTTTGCCGGACATGATGACTTTACTTAGAACACCCTTTTGTAAGTGAGATATCGATAATAAACTATGGTCCTGGAAACCTATTGTGCTTGACACCAGCGTTGGTTAAACAAACCACCGGACACGTCAGTTTCTGGTGTTTTACTCAACTGCACTCACGGGTTACTGCTAGTTTGCCCGTGGTTTCCCCATCTTTAATCACCTCCATTTGTGCCAGCCGATCACTCTCCCACCTTGTCTTGAAACCGGGTATGGTAACAGTGTTTGCCCGTCGGGCACTGCCCGGTAGTGTGGACAGGGCCTTAGTTCCTTTCAGCTGGAACCATTGTAAAAAGTCTTGTTCGCTAATTAAGGAAACTTATGTTTCTCCAGCGTGGCAAAGCTTCCGTTTTGTCTCCCTGATTTTGTTGAAGTCGTCTTCCCATAAATGTCATTATTTGAGATTTTAATTTCCAAAAAACTAAATAGGATATTAACCACTGATTGACGTATATGTAACAAGAGAAACAACTCAATGAGGCATTTTTGCATCATTATTAGTTATCTATTTAAAATAATTCTTTATCGTGGTCACATTGTAGGTCGTATTAAGTTAGTTGTATGGACAAAATCAGGACACTGAACGAAACTGCTATGTTGGGGAAACGTAAATAAGTTTATAGAATTAGATAACGAGGCTGTTTACAGTTATCTCGAAAAAGATGCAATCAGTAATTTAACCATTTTTTCCCCACCCTGTCTCTCTCACTTGGGAAAACAATTCAAATATTGTAAAGATATTCAATTTAAAGTATGAAGTTACAAATAAAGCTGTGATTTAGAGATTGGGAAGAAAGTAAAAATGTGGTTTATGAAATACCTTGTTATTTTACATTACCCAACGTGACAAAAGGAAATTCATAAAAAGACTAAATATGTTCTGTACGAAGAAGACAGACTCCTGGGGCGCCTTTAATGCATTAAAATGATATGTTCTAATGTAAATATTCTGTGGAGAACTGAGAGGCTCTGACGCAATGCTCCTTTATAAATGAGGGAAGTTTCTAATTAAAAACGACTTGGCATATACTGCCTACCTGATGCGTGAAGCTCCCAATTTAAACCCAAGTCACTAACTTTGGATGTAAAGTATGTCGACTCTTCCCGAGAGATCCACAGAGGAGGGCCGGAGGTGGAACTTTCCTTCCATAAAGGGAAACAGTGTTTTTCAAGAGCACCCGGAAGAGATTGGCGCTGTAAAAACATCCCTCATTCGAGTTCACTTGAGGTTTCGCTCAGAAAAACGCTGTGCTGTACAAACAGAGCTGAGAGAGAGAGAGAGAGAGAGAGAGAGAGAGAGAGAGAGAGAGAGAGAGAGATGCTTGTGCAACTGGCCACTCAAAACCAGGAGAGGATTCCGTCTGTAGGATTCCTCGTCTTTTTTCGCTTTTGACGAGAATTCTCGAATGCCGGCCGAACTCTCGTTGAAATTAACGTTAGCTATTAGCTATTTCGTTGCTTTTATTTATACATTTCACACTTTCCTGTCAATCTTTCCGTCCCTCTGTCGGAGAGGAAAGGTTCATTCCGTCCAGAGTGAAAATGTATCTGAATTCAACGGTGATTTTCAAAGAACCGAATTAAATCGGCATACTTCTTGGTGACACGTGACGTTAGCCTCGACCTGATTCCCAAAATATCCTGACCTGATTACTAAAAATGTTTCAGAATGTCAGAGCATTCTGTGGAAATTATATCCAAGAATATCAGAGCTTTACGAGGCTGAGACTTTATTGCGCCCGCTTCGGTAGAAACTTTAGTGTATATTATAAATCGGAATATCTTTCATATATTTATATAAAGAGAGAGAGAGGGAGAGAGAGAGAGAGAGAGAGAGAGAGAGAGAGAGAGAGAGAGAGAGAGAGCATGTTTATATACGAACATACTTGCATACATATGTATATATTTATTTCATTGACTTAGCAATGATTAATGACTTACTAATGATTATTAAAAAAACAAAAACCAAATTTTTGGATTCATAGTCAGTGTTGTCGAGACTAGTTGTGTTTGGGGGCTGAAAGTCTATTTATAGAGCCGCTAAATTCAGATGTAGTTTATTAGATCTGGAATATAACAGTTTCGCCATCTTGACACTTATCCTGATCGTTCTTTGCGTTGTAGGTTTAGATCAGTGTAGATAAAACCCGCTGACTATGTTTACCTTATATAAAGCCAAAATTCGTTTTCAAAATGCAAGGGAATCCGGACTCGTGCTGAAATCCTTTCGTTATGTGAATTAGCTCAGTCAATAATGAACAGGAGAATTTCATCAGAAGCGTCGTCACTGGGACAGATCTGGAATTTACTCCTATTTTCTCTCTTCTCTGAATCCCGCTGCTTTTTCTGTGGCCTCTCTTTCTGGACCTCATTCTCTTTAAGTTGACAACATGAGAAATTCAGTTGCTCTTGCACTCTGCCGATTCCAAAACCGAAAACCAATGTATAATTGTATTCTTTTTGGACATTCAGTTTATTAATAGTTCGAAAATAGAGCCCAGATATAAAGATTTCAGTTATCAAATAGTAATGTTATGAAAAGCTCTGCTCTGTGTTACACTAGGAAATGAATGGATAACAAAAAAACAATTCATTTGAGATACGAATTAAAGTTTCTTGTAGGCATAATACTATTTTCTGCATTTTTTTTTCGTAAGCTGTTATGTACTCTTGCTTTTAAAGTTAAGGAAGTATAAAATGGGTCTAAATATAACAATGACAAAACATAATATGACAAAATCAACAGAAATGAATGAGAGTAGCATGTCGACCAAGTAATTCGGTAATCGTGTGTTTCGGAAGGATGGGATTCTTTTACTTTGAAACAAAATGCTCATCAGCAGAAAGTCAGAACTTTCAGTTCTTTGAACATGTTCACACTACAACCGACTGCTCCTCTCACGTTTATTAGAAACTTTGCATTAAAATACCTTCAATAGCTGCTGTAATCGATAGTTTTTGTTTCTGCGTGTGATGTAGCGTTCCACTTCAGACCTGCAGTTGCTTCATCGTGCGCGGCCTATGCCCCGATGATTATATGCATCCGCTGCTCATTTATCACCCAAATAATGATAGTCATTACTGGGGTTATGAGACAGTCGATGAGTAGTGAATTATGTGTTAATGTGAATATCAGAAATTTACCCTATCAATAGAATTTGTATAATTACCCTGAAAACTAAAAAGGTAATAATAATGTTTAAAACAAAGCTTCAACATTTTAATAAGTTAGGTGATTCACGTAATGACTCTGTTCTGACTGAAGCGGAAACACGGCTCGGAAATAGATACCTGAAAGTTGATTTTATATTTCTATTTGTCAAATTGATTATTTTATGATACAAAGATCTGACTAATTAAAAGAATAATTTATTTTCAACACATTTTTGTCTATTTATGTATGTGATCCACACAATTATTAAGGAGACTAATAATGGTGTTCTCAATGCCTTAAATGGATAGTGCCGTTAGTGCAATTCACGTGGTGCACTGTAGGCATTACTGTACCTCCTTTCATATCTTTCTTCAGTCTGCCTCTCCACCTGCTACTAACAATTGTCTCATAAAGGAACGGCTTTGAGGTTCTCCTCCAGTCACACCTTGGACGCCTTTTTACTCTTGATTTCCGTTTCAGTGCTGAATGACCTCATAAGTCTCAATGCTTGGTCTTTTGGCCAAAATCTTATATTCCAATGATGTTTTCAGTGAAAAGGTCAAAGCTGAATCTGAACGCTAGAGATGAAATGTGAACCGGCCACAGGACACTGAGGCGACGTTAGCAAAGAGTTTCAACCTTTGTTCTTATGCAGTCAGCACAATGACCTCACAGTCTCCAGAAGACGCTTCACAAGCAATCAGCTGCCCACCTCTGCAGTCCAAAATAAAACATCAAGTGGAACGGATCTCTGTAGTGTTGACATCTCGCCGACTTTAGAAAATTCATTTGATGACAGAGAGTAAGGTGGCCACCCGTTCTGTAAAATACAGATTCGTTCTGTATTTAAGAGTGAGATGCTGCGTTCTGTATTGAACCAATACAGAGCGCCATTTGTTCAGTATTTGGCTGTCAGAACATTATTATTCTAAAATTACATTGGCGTATTTTTCAATCAATCTTGCCAGACTGCAAAATTGCCAGCTTCAACGGGTTATGTTGAAAGGATATTCTCAATTATGCAAAACAAGTGGACTGACACCAGGAATAGGTGCTCCATTGAGCTCATTAAATCCGAACTCCTTGTAACCCTTAATTTCGAACAGAGTTGTGTTGACTTTCTCACAACCATTGAGCAGGATAAAAGGCTTCTTGATGCAGGAAGGAGAAACGCAAAATATTCATGGAAAAAGTAGGAATCCTGGGAATGACCAACATGCTTGGTGTATTTCCTTGATTCACTGAAAATTTGTATCATGTTACTTTTAAATGGCTATTTGTATTGAAGTTCAGCAGTGGGCATGAATCCTGTATTTTTTGTATATTACTGAAAGAATAAAATAAACTTGAAGGTATATAATATATAATATTTTTTCATTGTTTCACAGAATGTCATTTTGTTTTGAATTTCTATAGACTTGTCAGTTGTCACTTCAGTGATAATTGACAACCTCAGAAGCAAGCTTCTAGTCCTCATCAAATATGAAACATGTCTTCCTCACCCTCATGTTAGCTGCACAAAGGCTTAGAATGCTCCAAAAATAGGACACATTTCAAAAATTTTCTTGGGAGCTCACAGCACGACCCGAAACCCAGCTAAAAGACTTGCACCATCGCCATAACT
>NC_087202.1:140328515-140351015 GCF_015104395.2 Macrobrachium nipponense | reverse complement strand
TCACCTTCAAAGGCTTTCACCAGCAGTGCATTTGGTATTAATAAGAGCCTAAATGATTCCGTGGATTCCATAGTTCTGCAAACTCGCATCAGAGCAACAATGGTTATCGAGGCTTCCTGCCAAACGCAGCAAAAGAAAGCCAGTCATTTTACACATACCCGTTTCCATATTTATTTGCTACAAATTGGCTTTTCTTCTTATTCCTTTTTTTTTATCGTGATCTTCGTAAGTCTGCTTCCATAAGTTATATATTTTAAAAGAGATTTTTTACATTCACAATTAATCCCTGATCCTCTTTTCCTGCCGAGAGCAACCAATGTGACTCGCTGTCGAACTTCTCAGTTCCAGAGGTCCTTTGTCCCTCATGAGCACCGCTGGACTG
Organism: Macrobrachium nipponense; assembly: GCF_015104395.2. Classification (NCBI taxonomy): domain Eukaryota; kingdom Metazoa; phylum Arthropoda; class Malacostraca; order Decapoda; family Palaemonidae; genus Macrobrachium; species Macrobrachium nipponense. Next base: position 140,350,633 of record NC_087202.1, on the reverse strand, counting down.
GAACCGTCTCCCTGAGGAGGATGTCGCGCAACTGGAACTTCAAAAGTTCAAGCAAAGGTGCAGCACATGACTCCCTTAATGCTGCTCTCCTTCCATTTTATCTATTTATTGATTTAATACATTATTTTTTGTCTTTTTAATAAGTGAGATCTCTTCGTTCTGCAAGTCCCTTTACCTTCTCTTACTTCCTATTCAGAACTATAATCTTTGGAAGCTTGAATTTCAAGTCATTGGCCCCTTTGGTGGGCTTGTTCCATATGAATACGGTTCATCATCTTAATAATAATAATAATAATAATTAATAATAATAATAATAATAATAATAATAATATTCGTGAGAAGAGATTTAATTTCATTTCCCTATATCCACACAGAAACATTAAGCCAATTCCTCTGTTTAATAAACAAACAGATGATTTGGGTTTCTGTTTTATTGTGGACAAATGTAATAACAATATTATCGCTTCTGTCAAATGTTATTATTGTTATTATTATTCAGAAGATAAACCTCCTCCTGTTTTTCACACATAATATCCACCTGCTGTCTTTACGGTAAAGGAGGCGTAATTGAAATCGACCAACGTGAACGTGAATGGATTTCCCGACTATAATAACATTCCAGGAATCGAATGAGATGGGATGTATTATTTGTAGATGGAATCCAATATCGAGGTTCAACTGCCACACTTCGAAGCCATTACTCTCCTTCCACCAGGTATTGGCTTCTGTGAAATTAATCGCAAAGTCATCCTCCCTAAGCTGAGGAACTGCTCTGTCTAAACTGCAGTTATACTAGCCATTTTAATAAGTTTTAAGTTAGGATGCATCAGCCTTAAAAGGAGAAAAAAAATATAGAAACTGGATCATATGATCAAGTCTAACATCTTTTAAGTGATATTTATTTGCTCAAAGAGTATAAGTCCTCATTTCTACAATCATTTCTTAAAAAATCACCACCACTTTCTAACTACTTTCCTCTCGATTTGTCTCATTGTCAGTCTGTCTGCCTTTCTGTGTAATGTTCTGAAAGTTCCGTATTATGAACAGTGGCGCCTCATAGCGGACGCAAGTTACATCACATGGAACGTCTGTTGGACAGGTGCAAGCTGCACGGCCTTTGGCTGTCCAAAGAGCAACTCGCAAGACAGTTACACAGGTTTTGTTCTAGTTCCCCAAAAACCAGAGTCGAATATATATATATATATATATATATATATATATATATATAATATATATATAATATATATATATATATATATATATATATATATATATATATATATATATATATATATATATATATATATATATTACTATATAAGATATATATATACATATATATATATATATATATATATATATATATATATATGTGTGTGTGTGTGTGTGTGTGTGTGTGTGTGCATATATATATACATATATAACTAAGGTGATGCCACAGAGCAAAATGCCATCACCTTTATTTATACATAGCATCACTTTTTTATATATTTCGTGATCAAGTTATTCATATACATATATGTATATATATATGGATGTCGGAAAATGACAAAATTATTTATGTAATATGTATATATCAGCATTGACGAATACTGTAGTTCTTCCAAACCTTCTAGTCGTTTTGGGCAAGGCAAGGGTGGGGTGCGGCATTCCATGTCCGTTGTTCCCAATCAAATTGTTTTTTGTTAATGAATGCCCTGCTAGCCTAAAACATGATAAAACATCCATTTTTTTTTATTTTTTATTTTTTTTTTTTTTTTTTTTGAATATTAAGACCTCTTGAAATGTCTTTGTACTTGAAACGTGCACAAATTTTGAGCTACGTTGCCAGTTTTCCTAAATGACTCTGGGCCAAGTTAAGCTGCCCTCGTGTCATGTAGAGGCAAGGTTGGCTTTGGTGGAGGTCGACATGATTCATTATGGTGTTGGTCACCATACAAGGACCATGGAAGGAACAGCCCGTAGTAATCTGCATCCATAGACTAGGGGGATAGTTCCCAGTGTAATGAAGTACTTTTCTAAAGAAAAAGCCAACAATGTTCTTTTAATTGACGTCAGAAAATCTTTGCAATGTACTGCCGAAGCGACGAAGCAGTCAGAAAGAACAGTCAGCAGGATATGCAAAAAAGGCAAAGAAGCGCAAGAAAAATTCGGAGATGTCATTTTTCTGAAACGAAAGAAATACCAACCCAAGACTGTAACCGACTTCTATGACTTTGATAAAGTATTAGATTTCTACGCAAGGAAAGAAGTCCCAACCCTAGATAAAATAAAAGAGTATTTGAAAGAAAACATTGGGTATAATGGCTGCAGAGAATCTCTGCGAAAAGTTCCGCATGCAGTTGGCTTTCAATATGGCAAATTGAACGGACGGAAATTTTTGTTAGAGAGAAATGATGTAGTCATTGCCAGAACTAAGTTTCTTAGAGAAATAAGGGCCTTAAAGTTCAAGGGGTTTGACTTTTGTGTATTTGGATGAAACGTGGATAAATCAAAATCACACTGTTTGGAAATGCTGGATAGAGAAGAATTCCGAAAAGCGACAAGAATTTATCCCCCAACAGGAAAAAGTAGTCGTTTGATCATCCTTCATATAGGTTCGAAAGAAGGTTTGGTTCCAAATTGTGAATTAATATTTCAAGCTAAAAATGACGGCGAATACCATAATTAAATGAATCATCGAGTTTTCACAAATTGGTTTACGTCTCAGTTAATAACAAATATTCCACCATCATCCGTGATAATAACGGATAATGCATCCTACCACTCACTCCAAGTTGGCAAAGCACCGACCATGTCAGATAAAAAGGCTGTCATCAGAGAATGACTCATGAAAAAAAGGAACCATCCCCGGAGACGATCTTGTAAAGGCAGAATTGCTTGCATTGGTCAAGCAATATACTTCAAGATATCCACGCAACTACATTATTGATAACATTGCAATTCAACACGGTCACAGAGTTGTCAGACTTTAAAACCCCTTGTCAGGGAAGCCTTGAGCAATGTAACAAAAGAAAACTGGATGAATGCGGTTAATCATGTCCACAGGCTTCAAGACTACGATGCCTCTAGAGATATTGCAATTGATAAATTTGGGGATTCTTTCGTCCTTACTCTGGATTCTTCCGATGAAGACGAATTGTGATATTGCATATACATGTAAATAACTGAATTAAATAGCAAACCTTTTTCGAGTATTATTATCATACCCATGATTGTTTACTACGGAAATGACTTCAGAATCATTACAGTACATATGCAAAGATACGGATTTTTTTTTTTACATATATTTTGCGTTATATATGATATGTAATAAAGAATAAGCGTTAACACATTTATCAAAAGTAAACGTTAACTTAAAATATATGAAAATTGCGAGTACAGAAATAAAAAAGAATCTACAAACTTAAATAGTACATGAATGATTACAGAATGAACCCTTTGATACGTTTACTACAAAAGAGGAAAAAATAAACATAATCTAAGTAAAGAGAGCGAATCAGTCTGTCATATACTTAGGCGCTGAATATTCCTCCACATACATACATGTGTGTGTAAGTGTGTGTGTGGGTATATGTACTACATATGTCTGTATGTGTGTGTAATGGATTAACGGAAATCAGTCTTAAGGTCAATGTAGGGGCCAAGGACTATCCCTAAAGCCCCGTACACACTATGCATCATGATGCTCGCAGTGTTAGATGGATGCGTTGAAAAACGACTTTTTCAACACAAAGCCGAATCACCAACATGTTGATGGGTCAGAGCCATTTCATTACTTAGCTCAGTGTTGCACCATCATTGAGAGGGGGAGGACGTCCGCTCACCACCACCCGCCAAACCCCTTGAGTGGACAAGGACTAACACAATACATTTTATTGAATTACTGAAGGAACATCCATCTGTTTGGAACATCAAATGCAAGCATTACTAGATGAGAAACATCAGGAGTGCAAGCTTGGAAACCATAAAATCAGAGTTATCGAGTTTTGTAAACTGTGCATTGCGGAATGAAGACATTACTAAAAAGCTGCACACCCTGAAGAAACAATTCTATAATGTAATGTCTGCAATCAAAGCATCAGAGAATTGTGGAAGATCTCTACACTCCGAAGTTATGGTGTTTAATGAGCTGCGTTTCCTGTAATAAAAAAATATATTTGAACCTTACTCTCAAATAATCCTCCCTAAGGACATTATAGATGGCTTCACAGGTTTCGGGGATGATTAGACCGAGGCTCTGTTTTGAAATCCTGGTTGAATATTGGAGGCTTGCATACGATCCTCCAGCTACAAGAAAGAGCTCCTGGTGATATGCTATCTAGAAAGTCGGTGTCCTGCTTACAAATGTATGGTTCAATTTTTTTCCAACAATTTATAAAATGCAAGGATTGGCATTCTTGTGTAATTTTCAGTCTGTTGGATTTTCGACTTGTAGCTCCAAAAGTATTTCATTGATGCATCCCTTCAGAGGTCGCCGAGAAAGCCATTGCTTACACCACAAGGTTCTACGTTTCTTCCTCAAAAGTTTTTTTTTTTGCAGCACACAGAGCAACTACACCCCACAGTAGAGTCTTCTGGCAAAGTACATCATCGGCAGGCATCCTGCCGTTGAAAGCTGAACTTCGAGAACTAGTGATCAGTGTTGCAGTACAGTTTGGCCGCTATTAATTTTTTTCAACACCACTACTGCATCACGTAGCTGATACATGATGGCATTGTGTGTAACATGCTTAAAAGAGGATCTAAATGACCTTATGGCATATAGAGGTTGAATTGAGATATAAGGATATGACGAATAAGGGAATAAAAAAAATCTCTAAACGAAAATATTGCTAAACTGTGTAGAGTATTTTAAACCACAAAAACAAATAGAGAATGAACTTGACTATTTTTATTTGCATAAAAGAAAAACATATATACGGAAGTCGTATATTTCTTAACGTTTTGGAGATAATGGACATGCGCATACCTATGAACAGAATTGCTCCAAGAATATGTGTGCGCGTTTGTGTTTTGTATGAGATTTTCATTTATATGAGAAGAAAAACCTCCGTTTGACTCAGTACATTAAGAGATTTACTATGGATGCGTTTGAAAGTTGGCCCAAACAAGGATTATTATTGCTCTCAATGGTAAGGATTAATAAGGAATAAGTGCGGTCACTTCAACCAAGAACATTTGGCAGCGTGGGAGGAAACCCCTAAAACGATTAGAAGGTTTGGAAACAGCACAGTTGCAGTAATAGCAGCTCCATCCAATGTACTAGTGCCCGAAAACCTAATGTCTTCGGCGTGGCGTAGTCGTATGGTGTTGGCGTACCACCTTGATGGCCGCGAGTTCGATTCTCAGGCATTCTATTGAGGAGTTAGAGATGTGTATTTCTGGTGCTAGAAGTTCACTCTCGACGTGGTTCGGAAGTCACGTAAAACCGTTGGTCCCGTTGCTGAATAATCACCGGTTCAATGCAGCGTAAAAAACACTATACAAACAAAAAATGAGTAAGTACAAAGATTTAGATTTTTTCATGGTATTAAAAACAGTCTTTGTTATAAGGTGGTAGTCATCTTTAAAACACTAACTCCAGCAACCCACTTTCATTTTTGCAAAATTCAACTCCTACACTTTTAAGGTTGTAAAATTAAATCTTTGTGTATTGTATATGAAATAAACCAGTGAAATCCCAGACTGAGAGCGCACAGCGACGTCTTTTTGATTAGCAAACTCGATAAACCTTTTTATGTTGTTTTTGGCACACTGTTCCATGCCCTACTATATGAAACAGTAAAATATTTGGAGGCGATTGATAACTAAAATGTATTTAAAACAATTGTCGTGAATAATCAGGTATTATGTGTCTTGTAACATACAAGGATTTTTTTCATGGAAATGATAATGGTTCTTACATACTCAGTTGAAAACAAGTTTTAATTTTGGTGCTCTATAATCATTCAAAGCAATACAGGTTTATTTCAATATTACAGTCGCCAAAGACTGGCAATATTTCTCCTTTACTGAATATTAAATTTATTATGAAAGTAATAAGCTAAATTTACAACTTGATGATGTATAAATTTTATCATCAGACTAAAGTGATGTATAAAACCGACTAATTGCAAGCCTATTAGATAAAAGTTTTTTTTTTAATTGGAACTGTCATGGTACTGAAATAATCACAACAAAAGTAAATCTTTTATTAAGTCCTACATCAACACATGGGTATCAGTAAATATGAAATTAACAATATATACTATATATATAGCATTTCATGTGGTGACTAAATTATGTTACTGTATTTCAGTATAACTATTTCTTACGCTATGGCATTGGCAATTTCAACGTGAGTAATCTAAATAGGAAATCATGTGTGGATGCTAAATGTAGTTAGTGTCCTTTTGTGTCTATGGAAGGAAAATGGCGTCCTGCACTTTTACAAAGGATATTAGAAGTGAACAGTCTCGTTTATGAGGTCGCTAATGGAAGCTGCAATAGGCAATTAAACTTTAACGAAGGACAGAGGGAGTCAGGTCTGACTTTCATGTTTACCTTTCAAATCTTGAAACAATAATTTGATTACTCTCCAACGTCCACTTTTAGTTTTAATCAAAGAGACTTCATTGTGTTATCTTAGTCTTGGATTTCATTGGCTTTTGTCAAATACAATACAAATAAGGTCGAATAAAAAGTAAAATAAAAAGCATAGGAGTTGATTTTTTAAAAGGGGTCAGTTGGGTTGCTGGAGTTAGCGTGTTAAAGATGATGACTACCATGAATGCCATATGTATGTAGTATACATTCAGTTTATATATTAAATATAATATATATGCATTTTCACTGATATATATATAATATATATATATATATATAGATATATATATATATAAATATATATATATATATATATATATATATATATATATATATATATAGTATATATATATATATAGTATTTGCATGTTCCCCGAGAAATATATATGTAACATGAAAATCAATGAAGATGTTTAGGTTTTTATCTGTACTCTTTGGTGTATAACAGGCACATTTTACTGGCTGCAATTTCCATTTTCATGACTATTACAGCGTGTGAGCTTAAATATCCCAAATATGCGCGTGATTTAATTATCAGCTGAAGCCACAAGAAATACTGAAAGGAAAGGACAGAGGGGTGCAAAAGGAAGTGAACAAGAAAGATTTTGCCTAAATATTTTCATGGAATTTGTATTGTTTGAAAATTGCCATCCACTTTTTTTTCGCTCTTATTTCCATAACGTTGTTGAGCTGACAAAGGCCACTCCCTGAAACAGGACCCCCAACGGCCTGGTACCTTGATGTTGTGGTGGGGCTTGAGTGGGGCGATGATGAAGTGGGTGAGGTTAGTGGGGTAAATTGTCCACCCCGGAAGGTCCTACCATGCTACTTAGGCCAGTTTGGAGCTCACAGACTAAATCTAGACCTCTTTTTTATTCTTTAATCTATTTTCCATTCTTCCCTTCTTGGCCTATCCGGATTTTGTTGACGACCATTGCAAGTATATAATACCAGGCTTTGAACACTTATTTGATTTTGACTCCATCACCCTCTGGCAGACCCCATTCGGTGCAGACTTTTTTCTGTTAAGAGTCGGGCTCCAACAATCCGGCTATAAGTCTCCTATATTTGCCGGTAATGGGAGATTCCAGGCGCTGGAGCTGACGGTGGGATGGGGCACTTAACCCCCCTGACCAGTGTGCACCCACCTTAAGAGAGGCAGCCCCTCTCTAATAGAGACTGGTCCCCGCTGAAGCCCCTTCCCATGTTGAGCTGCATGGGATAGGACTGACGTCCTCTGGTAAGTGGTGGATATTTTTGGGCTTGCTGCATCTCAACCAAATAATCCTGATGGACTTTCCGAAGACGGCCTCAGAATGGATGTGGATATTGGTATTGGAAACTCAGGTTCTAATATAATTACATTAGAACCTTACTCAATTCCTGTAAAGAGTGAGTCTAAAAAAGTGTTAGAGAAGAAGGAAAAGTTAGGAAGTGATCCTGTTAGAAGAGAAAAATGTGAGAAACTGGAAATATTGCCAGGTCAGTATAAAGTCGTTAATTATGAGAAATTCTTAATTCTAGATATGGAAAATGGGAGACATGAAAATCTTAACGTGTTTAAAGCAAATAGAGAAATAGATAACTTTCATCTCCAATGCAAAGTCAAAAATTGAAACAAATCTTAACCTTGGAGGCCATAATGTCAAACGCTTCTCCAATCCCATTTTCAATCAATGTAGGGGTGCGATAAACGCTCCTGAGATATTGCAAATCAAAGAAAAGGAAATTAAGGAAGAATTGAAAAGCCAAGGAGTTGTAAAAGTAGTAAGAATAAGGAAGAAAGTTGGAGAACAACAAATACCGCTTGCTACTTTAATTCTAACTTTCGACCAGTGTAGGCTACCCAATTTCATTAAGGCTGGATGGTTATCCATTAAGGTAAAACCTTACATCCCCTCATTGTTATGTTGTTACCACTACCAATTGTATGGTCATCTAAGCCAAAAATGTAAAGAAAGGCTAAATGGAAAACCAACTGTGTGTGCCAATTGTGGAAGTTGTATGAAATTTGTGTTCGAAAAAGAAGTTCAAGCCATCAGAAGAATGGAAATAGTTACTTTCAAAGAGTCCCGAAAAAGAGCTCTAGTTTTAAAGAGAAATAAGCCTACTCTTACAGTAGAAAATATTGCTTCCAGCTCTAATATAGTACCAGCTGTTAAAGCAAAGAACACAGGAAAACCACCATACCATCTGGGTCAAAAGATAAAGTTGGGGATGTTAACCCCAAACCATCAGGCCCAAAAGAAAACACAGATAGTACCATCCCCAAAACACCAGGATCAAAAGATAAACCAGAGAATATTAGCCCAAAACCATCAGGCTCAAAAGCTAGCACAGAAAATTCCAGTCCCAAACCATCTGGGTCAAGAGACAAAATACGCAGCTTTGTCAAAAGTATAATAAGTATAGCATCAAATTCCTCAGATACATTTAATGTGAAGGAATGCAGTTCATTGCCTCATTCAAACAACTGGTTTCAAGTTGGTAAGAAAAGAGGAGAACCCCAGAGCGGGGTTCAGAAAGAAATATTGATTCAAGAGATCCTTTACCAGCCAGAAATTCAGCTAGAAATGCTCCAAAGATAAAGAGAGTACATAAATCCTAATTACCCCATAATATGAACAACTGACTTTCGATTCTTCAATTGAACTGTCAAGGCCTCAAAGCTAAATACGAATCTCTGAAAATTTTAATTAATGAAAACTTCCCCATCGTCATATCCATACAGGAAACAATGTTGGGTCAAACCGAACTGTGCCCAAGTGAATACATGCTTTATCATAATGAAGTGCAGGGAGATGAAGGTAGACATAGTGGAAGTGCGTTACTGCTACGACGAGATATTGTTCACAAACAAATCTCTTTATGCACAAATCTACAGGCAGTAGCAGTTCAAATACATTCAAATAAATTTACCACCAGTCAATAGAGCTAACCAATATCTTAGGCAAGAACTTGACAGTTTGATAGATCAGTTTCCTAGGCCTTTTTTTACTTTTAGGAGATTTCATTGGAAGAAATCCAATGTGGGGGGATATGTGTCCAATCCTCGAGGTAAAATGATATTTTCATTCATTGAGGAAAAGGAGCTTCCTGTTCTGAACACTGGAGCACCTACACACTTCCATGTACAGACAGGAACCCTTAGTAGTATTGACATTTCAATATGTAGTCCTGATTGTTTTTTAGACTTTTCATGGGAAGTGATGGATGAAGGCATTGGAAGTGGCCATTTTCCAATCATCATCAACTTAGTTGATAAAATAGCCATACCAAGATCTCCACTATAGGTAATTGATAAAGCCAATTGGGCAATATTTACTGTTCTTATATTATTGCAAATTGATGCTAATGATTTTCCAACTATTGAAGAAGCACTTGAATTTTTTAGCAAAGTAATAATAAATGCAAGTAACAAGTCAATTCACCGTACTACAGGTCAGTTTGCACGAAAACCAGTTCCTTGGTGGAATGTTTAATGCAAAATAACTCGGAAAGCTACGAGAACTGCTTTCATTCGGTATTGGCGTCAGCCTTGCAACTATGACTTGGTTTGCTACAAGAAAGCAAGAGCTAAATTGAGATACCAAGTTAAACGGGCCAAGCATCAATCATGGATAGATTTTATTTCAAAGATCAATCGGAAGACTAAACTAGTAGAAGTATGGACAAAAACAAGGAAATTTATTGGGTAACACATACCATTACCTTCACCAGTAATAGAATGCAATGGTCAAATACTACAAAATCCAGAAAATGTAAGAGAGGTATTTGCAGATCATTTTGCCCAAATTTCATCGAAAAATCCTTCTTCAATTTACCACCAATATCATGTTCGGGAACAAACTAGAGTACTTGATTTTACAGCTGTGAGAACAATCGTATAACCAGCTTAAGAGACCTTCTTTCTGCATTAGCCACATGTAATGATTCGACTCCAGGAATTGACGATATAACATATTCAGTAATAAAGTATATTCCTCAGGAAACTAAATTATTTTTACTTGGCATAATCAAGCGAATATGGAAAGAAATTTCATTTCCAAATATTTGGAATATTGCTATCATTTTAGCCTTCTTGAAACGCTGAAAAGAAAGAAAAATAATGTCTAATTATCGCCCAATTACTCTAAAATCTTTTATTTGCAAATTAATGGAAAAAATGGTAAATGTACGGTTGGTATGGTTTTTATAGCAGAAAGGACTTATTAATCCTTCTCAATGCGGATTTCGTAAAATGAGATCCTGTACGGACCTTTTAGCAAGATTAGAGGTATCAATTTGCGAAGCCTTTCCAACAAAAAACACCACATTTCAGTTTTCTTTGATTTTGAGAAGGCATACAATACTACTTGGAGATACGGCATTCTTCAAACTATCCATGAAATTGGTCTCAAAGGTGAACTCACAATGTTCATTAAAGCATTTTTGAATAACAGTCAATTCAAAGTAAGGGCAGGAAATACACTTTCGTCACTTCATACTCAAGAAGAAGGAGTTCCACGAGGCAGTGTCCTTAGGGTTGCACTATTTGCACTATCCATTAATGGTATTAGTTCAGCAATTACTCTCGAAGTTATGCACACCCTATTCGTAGATGACCTATCCATTTCATTTGCAGCATCTCGAATGGTTGTAGCAGAGAGGAAGATTCAGTTGACAATTAACAGGATAGTAGAGTGGGCCGCCAAACGAGGATTTAGGTGTTCATCGTCTAAAACCGTAGCAATGCATTTTTCCAGGGTAAGGGACCCAGACTTGTACATGTATGGACTAAGAATTTCTTATAAGGAAGAAACTAGATTTTTGGGGCTACAGTTTGATAGCAAATTAACATGGGCACCTCATATAAAAAACTTAAAAATCAAATGCTTGCAATCTCTAAATGTAATCGGAGTACTATTCCATACAACCTGGGGAGCAGATAGGAAGCATCTTCTAATTCTTTATAAGGCATTAGTTGCCTCCAAACTGGCTTTTGGGTGTGAAATATACAGTTTCAAAAGCAGCATTGTCAGTTCTGGATTTGGTACATCATGCTGGCATAAGACTAGCCAGTGGGGCTTTTAAATCCTCTCCCATACCTAGTCTCCTAGTAGATGGTAGTGAAATGCCCCGGGATTTTCACTTCTGATCCGGTATTGGAAAAGAATACTAAGGATACCAAAGAGTCTCTTGTGATGTTGTTCTTAATGTTAAACATATAGCTTTTTATCATAATCATCCAAGATACCCAAAACCTTTAGGGTATAGAATTTTAAGAGTATTAGAAGACCTGGGAATCCCTAGAATCAGAATTTGGCAACCAAATTCTCTAGAATACCTCCAAGGAAACTTCCGGAGATTGACTTCTGTAAGTGTTTTACAGATCGAAAGCGAGCGATATCCATTGAGATGATGAAGTATACTTTTTTAGAGCATATGGAATGCCACAAGGATTCGGTTTTAGTTTTTACCGATGGCTCCAAATCCAGCGCTGGGGTGTTCGTTCCGAATTTTACTCGGAATTCTAGATTACCTGATGAAGCATCCATTTTTACTTATGAATGTTATGCTTTTTTAACGACAGTAAAGGAAATTATGAATCATCTTGATAGAGATTTTGTCTTTTTTTTGCGACTCTTTAAGTGTACTGATAGCACCAACTCACTTTAATTCGTTCATCCAGCTGTAACTGAAATTTTAGATGGATATTTCTTACAGAACATAGTAGAAAAAGTATCAAGTTCTATTGGGTTCTCGCTCACGTGGGCATTGAGGGGAATGAGAGAGCGGACACTAGCAAAACAAGCAGTTGACTAACGTATTAGCAATAACTTTATTCTCCCTACTAAAGATATATACCCTGTCATACAGTCAAAAATTAGAGATGCTTGGAACTTTCATTGGCAGCTAGAGAATAAAAAAAATGAGCGAAATAGCCAACTCATCCCGCCCATGGGCTTATACTGACATGAAAAGATCGAGGGATTGGACACACTAGACTTACCCACGGTTCCTCGATGAGTGGAGATTATCAGCCCTATTGCCAAGATTTAGTGCCTTTCACTGTCAAACATATTTTAACAGAGTGTCCTAGTTTTATTATTGAAAGATTACACCCTTTTAGTACCTGTAAAGACCCTAACGGATTTTATTTATTGTCAAAAATATTGGGACCTGACTGCAATATTGGTATCCTTATGAATTATCTTAAAGAAATTGGTATTTTGGATAAAATTTGAAATAAAGTTTCAACTTAAAATAGTTCTTTCTTAAGCATTTTTGTCTTTTAATATTTTAAGTTTTGTATGATTGTGTATTTATTAGTATGGAAGGGTGTGTTTATGTGATTCGTTTATTTTATTTTATTTATGTTTTTTTTCAACTTAATTTTTTATTACTCGCTATGTAATTGTTAGAATCCCTTTTAATCATTTATATTTACTGGCATCAATGACATTAGTTGTTATGATGCCAGTATAATTAACAATCAATATTCTTTTTAAAAGCGACATTGACACCAAAATTCTTCAGGAGATGGGATATATCTTTCATATTATTATTATTATTATTATTATTATTATTATATATATATATATATATATATATATATATATATATATATATATATATATATATATATATATAATATATATATATATATATATATATAAAGGAAGTACAAGCAAATTTTTTGTGTTGTTAGGTTCTTTTTGGTTTTGATACATAGACTTTTTTTCCGCATCTAATGCAATTCTTAATACACTGTCAGAATATTCCAGTTTCTTAACTGTATTCCGAATCCTATGCTGGGAGAGATGAGGGAGACGCAGTATCAGGGGCCTCGAGAAACTTGGAAAGTTTCAAAGGGAAGCTGGTGAGAGGGGAAATAAGGCTGTGTTACAGGGAGGTTCACTCACAGAAGGGTTGTTTTGGAATGCGAGTTCCCATGGAAGGAATATCCTGGTAGGAGGGTGGTGGGGGAATGGATGGGTGGGGAGGGGTTAGACTGACGTTTGAATTCGTTAGAGTATTTTTTTTTTTTTACGTTTATGCTTCTCCGCCTTTTATTAAAAGATATTGGAGCAATGCACTGTAACTTGCAATGGAAAGATCAAGCAGAAATCCCAAAGAGAGAGAGAGAGAGAGAGAAGAGAGAGAGAGAGAGAGAGAGAGAGAGAGAGAATAGGTAACCCTCTTATCTTGTAACGTGACAAGTAACCTAGTGTACTTTAGACCCCACATAGAAAAATATGTCAAAATTATTCGAAATCTTTTTATTGCATTTTTTTAAAGAATTACATTATTCAATAACCAAACTTCTATTTTATGATGAAAAAATACTTATTATTAGTCCAAAAATAATTATTGAAAATCAAGCAAAAGATTTTCTATTTTTTCTAATATTTAAAAAAAACATTGTTTTTTATTTTATAAATTCAGATAATTTTTTTTGCAATCTTTTATTGCATATGAGTATAATTTAAATTATCAAAATCATCCCAAGCATATTTATCACTTATGAGGTTTTTATAGTGTCAGCAAATGCTATGATATTTTTTTCTAAATAATGAAAAAAAGAGTCTTATTGATAGAAAAACTGCAGCATTCTCTTAACTTAGCACAATGTAAAATAAGCTAAAATATTATTGTTCTTAAGAAAATACATAAAATAACTCACTGAACAGAATTAAGGGAGACATTTTTTTTCTATTGGTATTCAAGACATGTGGAAAAGCGGTGGTTACTACAAATAGGACGATGGCAAACAAGGCAGACAGATTTAGTTTTCTTATCAGTTTTACTGGGTCATAGGGTACACCTTTCCTTTTTTTATGCCCCCTTCAGTGGTAGCAGGAATGACTGGAGTATTCATATTGAAAACATCTTTGATGAAAGAAATAACCTGCCAAGGCATCCTTTCTCTCATCAGTCTTTCTTGGGCCCATGGTTTCACGAGACTTAAAGCTACTTCTTGCATGAAAACTCATCTTTCAAGCTTCTTAATCCCTGCTTTAACCTCAAGTTGCTATATAGTATGAATGCAATAATATTAAATGCATTTCTAGTCCATAAAAGACTCAAAGAGGCCACCGCCTGGTGTGTCTACTTCTAGAATACATAACACACATTTGATGGAATATATCAACAGCTCCTTTTGCTCTATTATAAAACATTATAATTTCGGGTTTTGTGTTCTCACTGATCAATGCATCATGGTGAAGGGTTGATAAAAGCAGTACATCTTAATACTTTTTACTTTGTATGAAACAATAGTTACCTTCTCATCAAATATGACAGCTGATGAACTCATAAATCGGTCCTTTACATTTCTTGTAGAACATATGGCTTCTTGCGTAGTTTTCCAACTAGTTTCAGCTTCTTTTCTCTCAAAGCAACCGCCATTTAATAAGATGTAAACCAATTATCTGTAGTTACTGTCCTACCTATATGAAAATAGGGTTTTACAAGTTCTGTAGTTATATATTCACCTTGAAGGATTCTAGCGGGTCACCCTGATCCCTACTCCTTGACGAGGTGGGGTGCTTAGGGATCCACTGCAGAGAAAGTATGCCCTTTATGCCTACGCTCTCTGCTGTGGATCTAACTGAACATTGGGAATTTGGGACCTTTAACTCCTTTACTCCTCCTCTTATAAATTTTCAAACTTCCCTTCGTCTTCTTCCGTTGACGACCTTGGCATGGTTTTGGACTATTGAATTGACTGCTCTTTTAACTTCATGGAGGGTGGAGTTGGACGGCATGCCACTCCACACGTAAAACTAGAGTACCCAACGTGGTCGAGGGAGGGGAAATTTTTAAGTCAAGCCATGCCCACAGTGCTGGGTCCGATCTCAACGGACTGAAGACCCTTAAGGCACTATGGGTATGCATATATCCAGGTGAGGGACCCAGGGCAGTTACCAGTGTGTGTAACGGTATTGCCCCTCCCCTAGCAGGGCCTCCTTGGTAAAAGGGACCTCATCCTGGATGAAACTGATAATATTCTATATGGAGAAAAAAATTAACCTCCCAACGACTTCTGGCATGGCAATGGACTGTTCACAGGATAACTCAAATAATGAAAATCAGAGTGGTATTAAAACATTGTTACCATACAGTAAACCCCAAAAAAGCAGATATCACCAGGACCCAACCTTGATTCACTTTGATTTTCTGTTTGGGGAGTCAAACTGGTCAAGGTTTTTGAACTTACAAGCAGACAAAGACATATCTTTATTAAAATTAGAAAATTACCTATTGAATCTATGCCCATCGCAAGAGATGAGCATAAGGCAAATTAAAAAAAGGGTATGGTTGGTTGAAACAACAATCAAAATCCAATCGGAAAATTATCAGAGTATCAAGAATATAGATAACATAAATATAAATGTCACAAGGCATGATACTATGAACAGTGTGCAAGGAACAGTAGTAGTACCAAATCTAGATGATGAAACTCTAGACAAATGAATATTATTAGATTCATTAAAGAAAACATATAATAACGTTGAAGACTGTGAAATATATGAGGTCCTAAGCAGGATAGACGAAAATTAAACTATCAAAATAGCCCAAAGATAAAGTTCAGTGGCCAAACATTGCCCTTGAAAATTAAAATGCTGGGATTAAATAGGGAAATAAAACCGTATGTTTCCTAAACCTATGCAATGCAAGAACTGTTGCAAATATGGCCATGCAGCCATTAAGTGCAGAAATATTCATAGATGTGCCTTTTGCAGTTCGCAAGAGCATAAAACACTCTGGGACTGTGGCCAACCCAAAATCATAAATTGTGGACTAGAACATCATGCTAGATCTAAATTGTGTGCGTTCTATATCTACAATACAGAAGTTAAATTAAATTACTACAAGAACGAACTGGAATGTCAGTTAAGAGAAGTAAAGTTGGAACTGAAAGTGAGAGGATTAAATGACCCAGCTAAGAAATTTAGGTATGCAGACACCTCAAAGTCAAGCAATACCAGGACTGAAACAAGTGACAATAGAAATAAAGAAATACCACCACAAAAAATACAAAATGAAAAAGAACTCTTTAAAGGAAATATCATATATATATACATATATATATATATATATATATATATATATATATATATATATAATATATATATATATATATATATATAAGATTACCACTGTGGAAAATCGATTTACCTCTTTATCGGAAATTGAAATGGATGATGACATAGAGGAAGAAAAAGAAAAATTAAAATCACAATAATGTGATAAAATAGATAACACTACTCGGAAGAGGCAACTGGATAAAGACCCCACCTAATTTCCACCCAAACAAATCTGTAAAAAGATAAATAGCCCACCAATCTCCCCAAAAGCTAAAGTTCAGAAACAGAACAATAAATCAAATATTCCACTGTCTCCCATAGTGACAATAGTACCTCTAGGAGCAGAATCACAAAATTAAGATGAAATGGAAAACCAAAACACAGATCACTACAGTGAAAGCGAAGAAATTTACCCATCATCAATTATAGGCGCCACAGGAAAAACCAAGGAAAAACAACAAATTGATAAACACGAAGATACATGCAGTTGCAGTAAATGCTTTATAACAGTGTGCCACGAAAATAAGACTTTAACCAAAGACAGCCTAAACCAACACCATAAGAAATTTCATGACGAATAGTAAGTAAGGAAAAAAACAAAATCATCTCTGATGAAGAAGGTTGTATGTGTATTGAACATTAAAATATTACAAAGAGAAACACAACAGTGTTGTATATGATATTCTAAAGAAAATCAAAATGGAAAAATTAAATCAAGATAGTAAAAAAGTAACAGTTAACGAAAGTAAAATTCAAACTACAACAGTTAACGAAAGTAAGATTCAAACTACAAAAAAATGAATCATTGCCTACAAAAATACAAATTAACTTATTAGAAATTTTAAGAAAATATCAGCTTTAATAATCTAGGGTAATTAGTCCACTCATATTACACCATTCAATCGTTATATAATTCAAATGGAATATAAATGGATTATTAACGAGAATGCACTAGGGGATAAGTGCAACGACTTATTAGCGAACACTAACCAATGATTATATGTATACAACACATAGGAAAACATGTTCCAAATATAGGAAAATATCTATTAGCCACAACATCACAGGAAAATGAAAATAATTTACGAACAGCAATATATGTCCATAATAAAATTATATACGACAAAGTTGATATAGATTACACTGATGAATTGCAAATTTCAGCAATAACAGTGAAAATAGAAAATAATATGTTTGATATTATTAATTTATACAACCATTCCAATAAAAAGTATGATTTAAACAAATTACGGAAAAAAAAAAAAATTAAGAATCCAATATTAATTGTAGGAGATTTCAATCCGCATAATCCTATATGGGACTATAACATTACGCCGGATCAAGATGGAGCAAAAATAGAAAACTTAATGAACGCTAATAATCTTTGTTGTCTGAATGACAGCGAAGTAAATACATATTATTCCACAACCCATGGAACATTTTCCGCAGTAGATGTCACCCTTTGTTCAACAAATATAGTTGACAGACTAGATTGGAATATATGTGATGATTCCTACTCATGTGACCATTTTCCCATAATAATATCCTTATTAAATAATGAACCAAAACCATATTCTCCACATTATAACATGAAAAAAGCAGATTAGGACATTTTAACTTTCATACCAATAATATACCGCCGTATGATTATTTGAGAAATCACAATGAGACGATGATTTCTTGCCTCCTTCATTAAAAAGGCAGCAGACAAAAGCTCTTCCTCATTCAAAACCCAATAATGGAAAAACAAAGTCTCCAGGTGGTCAGATGATCTATCTGAATTAGTGCGAGAAAAACACTTTCTAGCAAGAAAGATAGATACCCTAAACAGAAGATTCAATAAAGTTAATAAATCAAAACCATTCATAGAAGAAAATATATTAAAAATGACAATTTTACCTTTAGAAATAGATGTATTAAAACCTTTATATAATAAAATATCAGCCTATTTAGAAATGAAGTGATAAAAAGGTAAAATAATATCTTGGAGGTCCTATGTGTCAGAAATAACAAGCAAAACCTCCATTCAAAAAGTATGGAAAAAAATTTATATATATATATATATATATATATATATATATATATATATATATATATATATATATATATATATATATATATATATATATTATATATATAATATAGTAAACAGGGGAAGAACCCCCCAGTATTCATAAGGTAAGCGTGGACACGAAACGGAAGGCAGACCCCACACACCCTATTACACACACAGGCTCTCTCTCTCTCTCTCTCCCCGGCAATCACCCCTCTCTCTCTCTCTCTCTCTCTCTCTCTCCATTCTAACAGGTAATGAAAATGAGAGAGTTGCATCATAACATAACGTTTATTTACAAGAATAAATAAATCAATTAACCAAGTAATCCAGTCTTACCAGGCTAACTCAAAAAAAACAGTACATTGTCAAGTCACCAAAAGTCCATTCACCCCTCCGGGAACTCTTTTGTCCCCCGGTATTCCAGATCCGTCTGTTTCAAAGATACAGAACACATCCCGGTAAGTACCACACACAAGTTTAAAGGACAAAGTTAATAAAAAATGGAACATCTTACAAGATATCAAACAAGCCATCCCTTTGGCTAAAGTAATTCGGAACTCACCCATTTCAGCCGGAAATCATCACTCACTGATAAATAAAAACACTTTGGCATCTGCCATCGTGGCTTTGCCTTCCCCCACGAATCTCTGTGCAAGTCTTCCCATAGACTTGGCTAGTGATACATTATGAATAGAAGAGGCGCACACACACATACGAATGCACACTTCGACAACGCCTCATATTACTGGCTACAACCAGTTTCCCAAAGGCACTTTGAGAAGAAGTTCATAAACTGTCGTACATTGACTTCCTGAACTAAGCACTTTTATCTCACGCCACCCCCCAGAAACTCATTCATCAGCTACTCTCAGGTCGTTACCTCTGCACTGTTCTCCACATTCCATAGGATCACAGAGAACGTATGGATATATATATTATAATAAAAAACCCTAGGCCTTACATATATATATATATATATATATATATATATATATATATATATATAATATATATATATATATATATATATATATATATATATATAGTATATATATATATATATATATATATATATATATATATATATATATATATTATATAATTCACATTCACACATATACTTATAACTCATACGTACCCGTGTAGCAGTAAATAACATTCAATAACAGTTTGGCACAAAGACAATTACTAATCAAATCTTTAGTTTTTCAGTATCAATTATCTAGAGACACTTGTTATTTTTGTCTCTTTCTCTCACTCCAAAAGTTAATGGTGAAGAAACTTTTTATACTGGAAGCCTTTCAGGTTCATTTAATGCAACTATAAAAGAACTTCAATTTAAACATTATTTTCTCGTCTTAATCTAAGTTTACTTGATACAATGTTTTCCGGGAGTTGGAATTTCAGAGTGCTTGGATTAATTTAAGATTTCTCTCTCTCTCTCTCTCTCTCTCTGGTCAAGTAGTGTCTTTTTATTTATGGGCGGGAAAATGTTACCTTGGTTTCCTCTTAACTGCAGATGCCTTTGCACAGAAGTGGTAGCGTGACCAACATACCCATGCTCGGGAAAGACCCTCAGTTCCCAAACAATTATATAAGTTCTTATAGTAATCTAGACACCTGGTCCCTTTCTATACTATTGATGTAAATAACTACTGGCCTTACCTACGAAATTTCTTCTCGTTTAAACACGTTGCCTAGGTTTTCATTCTTAAATCAGGTAGACAGTTCCTGTAGCATTTATCATCCAGGACCACCCTTGCATTAAAAGTCAAATTGAGCCTATAAGGTAGCAAGTGGCTGTATTCTAATATACAAAAAGGGAAATATTTTTCAGTTATTGCTGATTAAGAATCTTTTCGGAAGATATAATTGCTAACGAAATTTAACCTGCTCTCATTCCCTAACTTCTATTGGAAGTTTTTATTAATTTATAGTGTTTCTCTTAAGGTAGAATAGGAGTGTTATAACTTAGAATACTCAGCATAATTAGGGAAGGAATATGCCACACACATCTTTTCGCCTTAAGCAATCGAGAGAGCGTAATGCACAAAGAAAACTATCTTAAAAGCTATTCATTATTTTTGAAATGGAGGGGAAAGTAGGTTAGCAAAACATATCATAAAAACACCAAACCTGTTATTCTGTTGCTCTAGATATCTTAAAAACGCTTTTGAAAAGAATAACTTTCCCCAACTGTCAATTACATATTCCGTTGCTAACTCTCATACAAATTAAATTTCTCTCAATGGCTGTTAAGTAATTGGGAAACGATATCCTTTTTCAGAAGTTTATATTTGAAATCCCTTATTTATATTTCTTGTTTTCTGGAATGATTAAACCATGCCATTGGAATCAACGACTCATGAATAGCATACCATCTGACAGTCATCATCACTTTCCCTTCGAAGGAAACGTCTCATTCTTTCTAGGATATTATTTTTCTTTAAAATTTTTTGTTGTAAAATTCTACATAAAGTTTTCACAATTTGTTTCTCATTAATGCACAAGCCGCTACTTACGAGAGAGAGAGAGAGAGAGAGAGAGAGAGAGAGAGAGAGAGAGAGAGGGGGGACGATTGGGGGGGGGTGGGAGGGAAATTCTGTCATGATGAAATGTCAGTCAACTTTCGTACTACATCTCATTCAGAGTAAAACTGATAGAACATCCTCACGAGGTCATTCAAATAAATGGAAATATCTTTTTTATTTTTTATTGCTTCGAACACACAGCAGTCAAAGCTGGTAATCTCTTCCTTAAAACATACAAAGATGAACTGTAGAGTTTATGAAAAGGAAAATATTGTAAAAGGAACTTCATGGGGGGGAACAGTTTAGGATGGAAATTCTGAATGATTTCAGATGAGCCTCAAAATAGACGTTGGGATTAAAAACGAAAGAGGGATTCATCCCCGGACTTTGCATTAACTTTTCCAGTAAGACCAAAACCCACTTTTTCGAAAAGTATTTGTGACCTCTTCAATTATTATATATATTATATATAGACATATATATATATATATATATATTATATATATATATATATAGTATATGTAATATATATATATATATATATAGGTATATAATATATAGGAGAGGAATGACACAAATATATAGGTAATTAATAATATATATATATATATAATATATAATGTAAAAATATATATATATATATATATATATAGTATATATATATATATATATATTATATATATATATATATAATAATTTGGAGAGGTCACAAATATTATATATATATATATATATATTATATATATAATATATATATATATATATTATATAATTAATTAATTTAGAGGTCACAAATACTTTTCGAAAAAGTGGGTTTTCGGTCTTACTGGAAAAGTTAATGAAAGTCCGGGGATGACAATTGGTCGTCGT
>NC_087202.1:140305208-140328015 GCF_015104395.2 Macrobrachium nipponense | reverse complement strand
GGGAGTGAACTGATGTCGTCACCTCAAACTGAAATTGCATCTCTGACACAGATGCAAAAAAAAGATAGAAAAAAAAATTAAAAAATTGCAACAGAAAATCATTTCAAAAATTGACGAGAAGAAACAATTCAAATTTCACGCACAGGCCCTTCATGAGGTGCACTGTAGATGTTACTTAAAGTTCTTTGCAGCGTCTTCGGTCCCTAGCTGTAGCCCCTTTCATTCCTTTTACTGTACCTTCGTTTAGCTTCTCTTTTTCGTAGCTTTGCAATTTCATTTGTGATGGAAAAAAAGCACAAAACGAAGGAGATAAAAAAAAGAAAATCCATGTTTAACGACGAGCAATTTTCCTCTGTTGGCGAAGAGAAGCGAATCTCCTTCCCTTCCTCTACCGAAAGGAGATCAGGGGTTTGCTGGCTGCCCTGGGTACACCAAACAAGTAAAAGCAAAGAGAACACAGGTTCACTGACATCAGTTGCCAGAGTCGATGTTACGCTTGGGGAGGCAACAGAGAGAGAGAGAGAGAGAGATTTCATAACCATTATGTAATTGATTGAAGAGCGGAAAAGAACCGTAAAAGGGTCAGAATTAGTTATGTAACGAAATGATATGACCCATCGAGCAATCCTGAATATAAAGTGTTTATATTGGGGAGGCTGGAGATGAGTGGAGCTTTATGGAAGGTAAAGTCCTTTACGTCAGTCTGCGTTGTAGGTGTAATTATATCTAATAATTTATGACATATATATATATATATATATATATATATATATATATATATATATATATATATATATATATATATGTGTGTGGTGTGTGTGTGTGTGTGTGTGCGTGTGTGTAAGTAATGATCAATACCATTATGGATACGGGCTAATGGCGTCCTTTCAGAAATGTGTAGAAACAAATTTTCGGTTCAGTATCGTAACTTTCCAAATTCAGAACTCTCAGAAACTTCCCTTTCAGATATTTCGCTGACTTAAATCATTTCCATATTCAAATAAGGAGCAACGCCAAAAGGGAATAGAAGTT
The DNA here is from genome assembly GCF_015104395.2 of Macrobrachium nipponense. Classification (NCBI taxonomy): domain Eukaryota; kingdom Metazoa; phylum Arthropoda; class Malacostraca; order Decapoda; family Palaemonidae; genus Macrobrachium; species Macrobrachium nipponense. The sequence goes on along the minus strand of NC_087202.1, from coordinate 140,326,983 downwards.
GATAAAACTTTAAACCAACCGTCAATGAAGAGTGAGATTCTATCGCGTTTGCAGACGATCCCTGAATAATCGTCCGGGTTCGAAAAATTCAGCAACGAAAATACCAGTTCCAGACTCGCGTAGAACAAGAGATGGAGGAATTAAGCTGGTAGCATATCTCTCTCTCTCTCTTCGCGCACGCTCGTGCGTATGCCCTCCCACATGCCTGTTGTAGGGGGTTAATATCTACAAGTTGTATAAGCTACGGCACATAAGCATCACACACAGTTAACGTTTCCTGGGTCTCTGCGAGGGTCATAAGCAGACGGTGATCTCCTGTTTCTTTGGCCGACAGCCAGCGGGGCTGCGGGGGACAGACCACCAATGCCTTAAGACATGTGGCCAGTGTGTCGCTAGGCCCCCCTGTTTAATTTGCCCCCCCTCCAAGCCAGAGGGCTGGTGTCTATTCTATTCTTGAGTTTTCAGACCGCTAAGTTGGCTGGCCCACCGGGTGTATGCAATAGTGCCATCCCCAAGCCACCAGTGAGCAGCGGGATTTGAACCCCGGTCACACACACACACACACACACACACACACACATATATATATATATATATATATATATATATATATATATATATATATATATATATGCTGAAATGGAATCCCTGAGCTTGGTATCTATTTTCTCTGTGGGGCGTAGTCTCTACCAGCAAATCCATCAATGATTCTTTGTCCATGCTTAGATAATTTTCGTAATCTGCAGGGGAAGAGAGGAGCAACTCCTGTAGAAGATTTTCATGCGTGAATTTACTTCTTTTTTTGAACCACTCTTTCATCCTCATCTTTCTTTTCTTACTTTTACTCTTCTCCTCAACGTCTAAAGCCAGAATAATAGCTATTCAAGCTGCCTCTTTGCTCATCTTCACACCATAAACTTTAGGAGTCAACTAATGACAGCACAATCTTAAAAGTAGTGTAGGGCTCAAACACTGAGTGCGCAGTCTCGAAGATTGTACAATCATGATGGACAGTGTATCTGGACCTTTAGGAAGCTTCCTTGCTTTGGCCATTAAGTCGTACTGGTTTGTTTGTCCGACCTTGTGTAGCTGTGTATCACGTGACCAGCTAAGCGCAAAGTGATGACGTAGTTGCAGATCGCTGCTATTCTCCAGCGACGATTCCCATCGAAAGACTCGGTAACCGAAGCTCGTCGCTTTTATCCATTTCTTTCGTCTGCTTATTTATTGTTGTACAGAGATTAAATAGTCTTCAGTGATTTATTCATTTTTTAATAGGAAATACCACCAGGTATTCACACACCAACAGGCTCTCTTTTTCTCTGTTCGCGTTTTCGTTGTGAGTATGTGTGTGTGTGTTTTTTTAATCACGTTTGCCTACAGTTTGCCTATGTGGTTGATTTTCTAACGAAATAATTTATTTTCTAAGTAGAAAAGCACCCAATGGCTATTTTCGAGCAAGAAGGGAAAAGATTCACAAGTGAATTCCCGAGCGTTGTGGTACATGAAAGTGAACAGCTACTGAACCTGTGCTTCGAGGATTAACGGTACCCACAGAGCACATGTGAGGAGGAGAGAGGCAGATTGGTGTTGTGACGGCGCCTGAGAGGAAGAGAGAGTCTCCCTTTAAGCTCAGCAGAACATTGGCCAAAAGAGTATCACTAGAAAAAGGAGAGAGAGAGAGAGAGAGAGAGAGAGAGAGAGAGATACTGCCTGTTAAACTTAGAACAACCAAGCAACAACCGAACCAGCACTTCCGTGATGGGCTGACACCTTCTCGCCCCGCCCCCCATTCTTTAAAAGCTCCTCACAACAAAACTACCCTCTCTCTCACTTGGCATTCAACGTTAACACTGATGAGGAACACCCTTCGGGTGCTTGAAAATCTTTGTTCACTTCACTTAGTAATATACTTTACTGTAACAGTGGATTTTTATTACATCCTATTCTTTGGTGTAAAGGCTCAAAAGAGACTTCAAAAAGAAAGGCCAATCAATTGATTATGTGTTGGGAGGAATATCAACGTACGCTTTACTTCTTTCCCTAGTGTTATTTGGAACACATCTCTCTGGAGAGAGAGAGAGAGAGAGAGAGAGAGAGAGAGAGAGAGAGAGAGTTGTATAGTCCAATAAAGAATCGTATAAAAGATTTCTGAAAAAAAGGTGAGGAATTTACTAGACATATTATACATAGCCTACTAATAAGGTACGATGTACATTGGATTACACCATTGTATATACAATTTATTCATCTACGAAGAAGTTTTTTTTGTTGTTTTTTAAGTGCATTTTTAATTTTTAAGCGTTAAAAAAGTTACGGCCGGTTCAGGTCGGGCCATAGCAAATGAGACGATTCCTAATCTAAGAATTCGCTTTTGTCAAAATGACTATCATCTTATTCTTATCAATTGTTATTTCAAGAGAGGAAAACGTTTTTTATTTATCTCACATCTCGAACGTGAAAGTAGCGCAATTATGGAACTTCAATAGGAACATTTCAAAGCCGCGCAGTACCACCTTCATAAGTTGAGTAAAATATGCATTATTATGCATCATTATACAGACAATTTATAGATACAATGTTATATATCAGTAGTACTTTAATTTCGTATGTAATAATGTTTTTGATACAATGCATCTTTTAGGTGTATAACGCGAGAATTTAAAAATCGTGATTCCCGAGGGGATTTTGCACCCGTAAATATTTATGCATTATATATATATATATATATATGTATATATATATATATATATATATATATATATATATATACATATATATATATATTATATATATATATATATATATATATATATATATATATATATATATATATATATATATGGTAATTCTAGGGACCTATCAGAACACATTGGTGAGGGAATCAATTGGTTAAAAAAATTTCCCCTGTTCGACCTTGAGATTCCCGTCCTACAAGGAAGGATTATTTAAGATTATTTAATTTTTATATATTCAGATAATCTATTATATAAATAAATTTCTTTGTTCAAGGTGAATAAATAGTTATTCATTTATATACATATACGGTCGCTTAGGAAGGGAATACATTTTTCTAATGAATTTGTATTTACTTAACCGGTATTTTCGAAATATATGGATTAAGACAGGTTATTCCATCATGCAAAATTATATACATCATACAAATCACTAGCTCGGATTTCTCTTTTTTCCCTGAAAGACTATTAATAGTTATTCGTAAGTACGTTGATGACTGACTACTTACTAAGGGGATACATTTATCTTATTAGGTCACACTGAGTAGGGAGATTTCCACTCCGTATTATTGACTCTTAATGATTTTAACCCATAGTTCCGAAACCATGAGTGAACTGAGTATTTCTTTCTGCATTTTATTGTAAGGAATAACTTTGGTAATTGACCGACTCCGCCAAACTTTGTGGATGTCATCATCTGCCTAAGAAACCGCCTCAACTTTGAACGACATCGCAAACTTAGATTCATTTATGAAGTTCGTGAATGCTCAAGTTTGCTAATGATACTGGGTATCCCAGTGTATGAGATCTGCATTTAGAAACTTAAAAAGAATCTTGTACAAAAGAAAGGAAGCTATATCCTTCGCACAAAATTTCTTCGAAATTTTGGTTCTTGAGAAGCTTTCAGTGGGAAGAAGGAAAAGAAGGGATTGTATTAGGGAGAGGCAGAGTAGGAGGAGGAGGAGAAGGAAGAAAGTAAAGAGGGAAATGTGCAGAAGAGAAATGGAAGATTAGGGGAGCAAGAATTCAATGATGGAATGAGTCCCAAAATTGGTCAACGAAATAAAAAATAATCATGAAACTGTTTCTGAACAAAGCTCTGGTGGAGACTCAAGCTATTGTTATGACGTTTAGATAATAAGAAAATAACTCGAAAACTTGGAGCTAAAAGTCTTCATTATCAAACATCTTTTTTTATACCAATATAAGTCCTTTGAGGGACAAGGTCTTTACCGACAGGAAAATTAATTTTTTTCTTCGACCCGAATGAAAATGTTACGAGAATTTTCCGCCTAATTTTGTTTGTAAAAACTATTATTATGATTATGAAAAAGACTTCCACTCTTCAGTCATGAAAATCCTTTGAAACTTAATATTTTTTTTTTCTTTTTTTTTAACATAGTCTCCACCCGAAATTCTAAGGCCAGAATCCCTTTTTTTATTAGTAGTAAAAATAATATATATAAATGACTGAAATGAATATTTTTTAAATATATTTTTTTAGCAAATTTCATCATTGGTAATGAAATAAGGTGCAAGAAAATACCTAATATGAATTTCAAAATTCACTAAAATTGTAATTCGTTTATGTCTATTTGCTGATTCGATTTTTCCCCATTTTAGCATCATAAAGTTATAAAGGTAACTATAATGCCTTCTAAACATCACTGATAAATCAGCCACATTTCTTCTGCCCAAAACCTAATCACTTCATTTCCATCAAGTAAATAAGCAAAGTCTGTTTATGATTTGTTGTAATAAGAAAGAAGGTGGGGGGGGGAGGGGTTGCAGGATCTCAAGCAATGGAATTGGAGAGAAGACAGGAGTAAAACAAAGAATTGAAAGGTAGAGACAAGATTGAAGCAATAAAAACTGACAGATAGACAGGATTGAAGCAATAAAAATTGATAGATAGACAGGATTGAAGCAATAACAATTAACAGGTAGACAGGATTAAAGCAATAAAAAATTGACAGGTACAGGATTGAAGAAATAAAAACTAACAGATAAACAGGATTAAAACTATAAAAGTGGACAGATAGACAAGATTAAAGCAATAGAAATCGACAAAAAGACAGATTAAAGCAAAAATTGACAGATAGGGTTGAAACAGTAAAAACTGACAGACAGACAGGAGTAAAAGCAATAAAGTTGACAATTAACAAGGGGATTTATAATAAACGTAATAAAAACTGACATACAGGATTAAAGCAATAAAAATTAACAGAGAAATAAAAGCAAGAAAATTGACAGACAGACAGGGGGATTGAAGTAATAAAAATTGACAGACTGGGTGAAAAGCAATTAAAACTGACTCAGGATTAAAGTTAAAAATTGACAGTCAGGATTAAAAGCAATACAAACTGACAGAAAGGATTAAAGCAATAAAAGTTAACAGATAAACGGTATCAGAAATAAGAAAAAATGGACAGATAGACAGGAGTAACTCTTCAGTCTTCAAGGGTTGAGGTTAACATCGCAACGAAGTATAATGTTTTCTATCAAACGAAAAGAAAGCTCATTCCAATCACAAACCCACAAACTTAATAAATGGCCAAAGTACCGACAATAGCAAAAGGTTGCAGCCAACGAGACACTTTTCATCTTCGGACAAAGCGTACTGGCTAAGAATCCCCCTTTGACTGAGAGCAGCAATAAAGCTGGAGTATTGCTGTGCCGTCCCTCATATCAGCGGATTTTTTTTTTTTCTATCCATTTTTATTCCGCGGCCACTCGTTTAATCTTCCACTTTCGTGGGGGCAGAAATGGGCGTTCAACTCGAGGCTATATTTCGTGCAATGCAGTATACGACAGCCTTTCCTGTGTTATCATAGCGTCAGATTTGACTGTTCATGCTTTTTATAAGCATTTGGTCTAGACTTGAGGCCAAGAGCTTGCTGACAAAATTGTTGGAAGTCAAGTAATTAGCATCTCAAAACTGCGATCCCATCTACAGTTGTTGGAATAACTTTATAGTTTGTGAGGTCAGGTTTGCTGTTGTCTGTCAATCAATGTAATTTTCATTAAACATAGTCTGATTATTTGTCCAGATTTTTTCCCGTTGCAATTGCCCCATCTGTTGTTGGTAACGGACAATCGAAGACAAAGAAAGTTAAGAGCACTTTAAGTGACCCTTCTAGTTCGAGATTATTACAGCACAGCTCTCTGTACTAAGTGCAGTCCCTACTGCAGCTTCATCAAAGGGTGACATAAGGCCGTCGCCCCGTAATCAGTATCATTATTCTAAAATTGGCCGTATATGATATTTATTCGATGGGAATTAAATGTGTAATTCTTTTGTTATAGATGACGATAAATCTATAGCTTAAAGATGTGGATCTTTTGCCAGTGAGTGATAAAAAAAGAATAGTGAATATGTGGCAAGTAAGAAAAAATTCTGGTTTTTCCCTCAAGGGATTTCGAGCAAGATTTTTATTCCGCGACTTCATAACTGGATTTAGAAAGACTAAGATAAGCATTAAAAAGAAAGTTAGTTATGTTTATGCTTTATGATTTGGTAATGAATCTGTGTTGGTTTCTTTTAGTGAATTAAATTCAGTCTCAATGCAGTAGTTACAAGATGAATGTCAAAGGAAGGATGCCTCAATTTTTACTCCGTTAGTAGTTTTTGAAATGCATGTACTCGCCGTATAAGTACATGCATATATAGATACATGCATATTTAACTGGTAAATGAATCGACTATGAAAATATTTCATAGTAAAATGAAATGGCATGTTCTGTTAATTGGCGATATTTCTGGAGTGAGAAACGTTTTACGACATAAAAGTTGTAAAAGTAGCAACGAAATAAATATTTGAAAATTTAGGAACCATTTTTTCGAGCCATTCTGTGACTGAATAAACCTTTGATAGGAAAACGTTAATCAGCGATTCCTTCAAGCGGAGTTACATGGAAAATTTTGATCGCAAAACTCAATTATTATATTTAATGCATCAACGAAAAAAAGAAAAAAAAAAAAAACACAATGAATGACGAGAATAAACTTGAAAAGGGTCGTTATCATTCCATCGACAGATTTGCAAAGTTTTCACGATAAAGTTTTCTTTTCCAATTCACCTTATTAGTGCTAATGATGTCTATCTCCTTTCATTTATTTTATTTTCGGTGGTTTATAAGCGGTATTGAAGCATGCTACTTCGTCGGAATTTTTAACTTGGTGTTTTTGTCCCGTGGAAATAAGTAGATTTTTTGTCACTCATTCTTCCTTATCGTAAGAACCTCTTACATAAAGGGCGCGCCGATCGCCAACATTCGAGGAAATAGCTACTTTTAGTTTTTTACAGTTATGTACTGGTATATGTCTAAATGAGCATGTCCTGAACTAATATTGATAAAAAAAAAATTTAGGTGGGTTTTTATATACATATTTGTCCACCGCATTTATCATCCTGTGACCATCATTGGAGGGAAAAATTGTCGCAAAAGCTTATCGTTTGACATTTACCATGGGACGTTTAGAAAAATATAACTTCACTTTCCTACTAAAATACACATTGCCTACGGTATAAACTGGGTCTTAATATAAATAAATATCATAGAGTAAATGTTTATCTGTGTATCTCGATGTCGCTCTGTGTGCGACATTGAGCGAAAAATCGTCGCACAATATCTGTTAACTTGCCAAATTCGTATAGTGGAAAGCGACAAATTTACTGAATGTCCTACTAAAAGTTCCCATTTTCTTCGATAAGAGCTGGTTCATTCTCTTGAAAAATATCAAATCAGAGTATATATATATATATATATATATATATATATATATATATATATATATATATATATATATATATATACTATTATATATATATATATATATATATATATATATATATATATATATATATATATATATATATATATATTTTCTGGCATTGTTGCCATCCTAGGCGAGACTCTTCCCGTTACTTAGTTGGGTCCTTATCTTCGCAACCCACTTACGACCAGTAGTGGTTAAACTTCTCCCTCCTAATGGTGGCACTTAGCATATCGCTTATGGCAATGGAAATGTGGGAATGCACTACGAGGTAACAGAATCCGGAAAGGAAATGCGTCACAAAGCACTACGATATCGATGCTTGGACCAGAACCACACTCGCGTATCGAGATGTTTATTGGTAAACCCGACGCTCTGTTAAGAAATGTTACCTACACTTATATAATTTTCTATTTCTGAAAAACCCAGTAATAATATGTTCAAGATATACAAAATATTATACGTATATTCTGTGTCTCCTATCTTAATTTCCGCCCTGTTCTAACAAGTGATTCATAGTGCAGCTGCGAGGTTTTCTTCCTATCATACCTTTCAACCTTTTTATCGCCAATTTCCGTTTCAGCGTTTGAGATTTTCCTTTATATTACAAGATAGCTACTTTTGGTGTCTGTTCAGAATTTCACTCCTGGGGAATAAAGCTTCAGATGAATTCATTTATTGTTTAGTACGCCCAGAGTTAGTGCCCTCTTCTCATTTCCTGATAGCTGTCGGGACCAGAGGTTGCAGAAATTGGATTCATCTCCTATTTCTTTCCATTTCGAACGGTTGATTATTTAGTGATATCAATTTCCTTTTATGTATTGATCCTATTTCCGCTCTTGCTCTTCTAAGATGATTATATATCCAGTTCAAGAGGGGGCGATGCCTCTATTGGGTATGTCTCTATAGAAACATAAGTATGATATCGTTACTGATTAGAGAAACAGTGCTATAGTAAACATGATAGAGAATGTTTTTATCCAATTAAGTGGTCTAAAGCAAGAATCTTGTTCATCGAGAGAAAGGTAATAAAAGAGCATGTATTCAATATAGCGAAAATAACAAGTTTAATGGTAGCATAAGTTTATTCAAGACAGATTGTTATTTCTACACATCATGAAAATCAGTACAAATTCTGTAATATATTGACTTGAGTATTTACTCGATTACTTATTTAGCCTCATTAAACTGTTAACATTTTCTTTTGGACGAACTATGTCTACCAGACAATTTAGGTTTTATATTACCTTTTGATAGTTCTAAGTACCATTGACCATTTTCACTTATTGGCTTTATGTAAATCTTAAGTCAGATGTAAACATATGTCCGGTAGATTCTTCTTAAACTCACTGGTCAATCAAGTTCCAAGGAGCCTATTCCCGAACTGTTACAGAGTACCGCGACATTCCCTGAAAACAGCAGGACGCTGTATGTCAAAAGCTAGCCATAGACTCATCTTGAATATAATCTCATTTTGTTTATCTTACTAATGTTACCTGTGCGGTTCTTTACCAACCAAACTTAACCTAGGGCCATGGCTAAAAATACCGGGCTGGTGCAATACTAACATATACCGCGGGAATTTGCTCCCCCGAAAGAGGCCTGATGGGTAGAATGAATTAAGAACTCTGTCTCCTTTTTCTTCTCTGGTTTCTTCTTCGTTTTCATTGTCGGACCCTGTTGACCATTCAGTTGTAGAACGTTAACTATTTAGTTTTCCCCGATTTGTGGGATTGACTATTTGCACGTTTCTGCGTTGGAGAGAGAGAGAGAGAGAGAGAGAGAGAGAGAGAGAGAGAGAGAGAGAAGAGAGAGAATTTCACAGGTTAGGAAACTCAAAATTTTAAGAAGGGGTATAACCTGGTAATAAAAAAGTAAAATTTCACAAGTTATAAAACTCAAAATACTAATAAGAGGAAGGGACGGTACGTCCAGGACGAAATAAAAAGTAGTAAGGTCCACGAGGCTTTATATAATCCGCTCCTCTCCAGCTGGTTAGTTTACCTTATTTTTTAAATGAGATTTGATGTTGAGTCTAGAAAAAGCGAAACAAGATTTTACCCGTTTCTTGATTTTTTTCTATCTTGTAACTCCACTTTGAGAACCTTTATGTGCCAAGGGAAGTATGGAAAAGAAAACTGAAATAAAGAGAAAGGCACGTACAGTGATAATGGTCCATCATCCTTTAATTCATCTTTTATTTTTACTACATGATACCAGAACTGCGTCGCATTATTTGGGTTGATTCAGCGCAGAATTATAAATGACTGTCAGTTCCACGTAGATCAAACCACGATTAGTTTATCATAACATTTTGACATTATACTCCCGTCCTAATCATTATCCCGACCAAATGTGACCCTGACGAGGGGATGACGTAAAACAAGACAAAGGACTAATTCATTCGAGGTCCTGCAGTTTGAGAATATGAAGAATTGCTCATAAAACTTGATTCTAGAATTTTCAAATCTCACATACTGCATGAAATATGTATCAAATACCCTTTTTCGTATTTATGACTGTATTTTTCTAATAAGTCTGTCTCCGTAGGGGATAGTGTCGTCAGTGCACCTCACTGTAGGCATTATTTGAGGTTTTGTGCAACGTCCCTTCAGCCCCAAGCTGCAACTTTTTATTCCTTTCACTGTACCTCTGTTCATATTCTCCTCCATGTTACTTCCACCCTCTTCTAACAATTTAATAATAGTGCAACAGCGAGGTTTTCCTCCTATTACACTTTTCAAAACTTTGGAATAGCAGTTTCCGCTTCAGCGCTGAATGACCTCATAGATCCCAGTGCATGGTCTTTGATCTAAATTCCTCCATCGATGTGGTGAGGGGGTTCTTAAACCCCAGGAATTTGTTCCCGGGATTGAGTCCAAGAGTCCCATAAATGTATATATTGGATTAATTTTTGTGGAATTTTCCACCTTTGCAAAAATTTATTGGACCTGATAAATAGGAAAAGGTATCATAGCTGGGACTGGGTTTATGTCCGAAGCTAAATAGTTGTTGTGGTAAGACCATCAACTGTCCGATACTGTTCGGACCTGAGAGATATCAGATTGATAGCTCAAGGAGCTATTCTTCGGGGCTGGACCGCGGATTACAGGGGGTCTGGTTCTTGGGGTAGGACTCTCCTCGGCATTCTGTCCGGTTTACCCATAACATGATTCGGGTGGGGATGATTGTATTCTTGTAATGCTCTCGCTCCTATCAAGTGGGTCTGGCATACACTTGGGCCACTCTAATCATGCTGTGCCATCCCCTGTGGGGTAGGGTAGGGATGCGGATATTTGGGAGTCGTTTTCACTCGTGCCATTGGTGGATGCTGGATAAAAGACGGAAAAAATGAAAAAGCAAGAGAATGAATAAGAGTGAAGAAAAAATATTTGTCATGCGATTAGAATATTACAGTCATTAATTCCACCTTGAAACGTGAAGACTGAGCAACTGCGATTAATCTCAGCGTAGACATGAATCTCTATTTTGTGACGAGGAAGTTTCTGGAGGCGACAGTTTCATTTACCCGAAATGACTGATGTCTCACGAAGGGACGATTGCAAAAGTAGCCGTAGGTCGCGTCGAGAGGGAAGTTTTAAATATTTAGTCACTTCAAGTTGCCTGGGGTCTGTAGGAGAGTTTTGCAAGTGTTTCCTCTGTTTTCCTTTTATTCAATTGTTTAGCGATTTTTGACTGAGTGATAGATTTTATTTCTATGTTCTAGTGTCTTAATCGTTCTCTAATCTGGTCAATAGGGATGTGTTAGTCAACTAGATCAGTTTTGATTTATATTGAACAGTTTTGTAATGCCCTTCTGCTCTGTTTCTGATTGGAAACGTTTTCCAGTTCTATTTTTCTTCCTTTGCGAAAGAGAATAATTTTTTTTTCTGCCCCGAGAACAGTGTGTCTGTCCCAGTCAGTTATTTAAGCTTTATATTAATTTATGATATGTTAATTTTTGAAGGACTTTGACATTGTCGTTTAATGAGAGAGAGAAGAGAGAGAGAGAGATGAGAGAGAGACGAGGACGAGAGAGAGAGAGAGAGAGAGAGCATTGTATAAGTAATAATAAACACCGAAAATGACAACCTAATTTTACCATGCTTTTTGGTGTGTCGCTCGCCAAGCTAAGCAACAGAGAGAAAGCTGTCATTAGAAAAATAGAGAAGACTCTCTACAAGATTAATGGTGCTGAAGCAGCAACCATTTTTAACCAAAACATATTTCATTAAATAATGTATATAACATCAGAAGTTCAGTTCGTATACATTTTGAAATGATATGTCAGTCAGGAAAACATTCATCTTCAGAATAATCAGAAATCTTCTCACAACAACCTCTTCAACTACTATGACCTCTTGTCATCGCCTGTCTGCTTGTTCGTCATCCTCTTCCTCTCTTTTCCCAACTAATCTGTCAGTCCTCTCCTAATCGGATAGCAGTAGAGCTTACCCTCCCAAAGGCTTCTTGACATCGGAGATGATTATCCTCACTCAGTTCCTCTCTCCCTGGAGATTTCAAGATTTAAGGGACCTTTGAGAAGTAAATTCATTTCACTGAGATAATATTAATTCTGTGGCGATACCAGTATCTTACAAAATATTCAAGAATAATTTGATATGAATTAAGACCATTTTCTCTCTACTCACATAAATCTTCAACTCTTTCGAGAATGTCAGAATCTTCACTTGCTCTTATCTAAAATTATATTTTATTCAGTAAATATAGCTCTCCTGGCCTGCCTTTATAAAAAGATCAACTACTATGAGATTCAGGCCTCTGTAACACGGTTTTTGGACTTTGCTCCTTATCAAAGCATCGGATGTAGCTGAAAGTTGACATATGTATATTGTACAACCACACACACAAATTTTTCGTCAGATTATCAATAAACCTAAACCCGATAAGTTAGATTTTTATAGAGTAAAAAATTATCTAACCGACGCCATGGCCAATGATAACGAGCCAAGAGTCGAAAAACATTCATTACGTAAGCAAGGTAAACACACCGGTTTACGAAATGTTGCCCCGCCCATCCACCAGAGAGAAACTCATTCACCTTGTTTCATCAGCTCTGAAACCCATAGCAGTATAGAATGGCTAACAGGATTTGGAATTGTCCCGTGGTTGCAAAACTGCATTTGTCTTACGACTTACAACTTTATACAGTCAAGAAAAAGCCCGTGGCCATGCTTACTGTAGCCTGAATAGGTAATTATTCAGTTTCTAGTTTAAATACAATGTTTATGGTCTGATTTATATTTAGCATAACGTGATTATAATACTTGTAATGTCATTCAGGATTTTGAACATTTCCATTAACTATTCACTATGCCACCAAGAGAGGGAAAGAGAGAGATTGTATGTAAACAGCTTTTATATAACTATTTTTGTTAAAATAAGATTTTTATCCAAAGTAAATATAAGCTTATATGTGCTAAAATCTCCAGCAGACCAACGAATCATCTGATATAATTTTTTTCTTCTTCTGTAGGCCGTACGACCATGTTGGATATAAAGACTTTATGAATGGCGGAACGATACATAGAAGCAGTAGTGCCGCCGCAGCAGTAGTAATAGCAGTAAACGTTTAGGCCAACTGCTTCGGGATTTCTTGAGGGATCAATTATTAGCACTTCTTACAACTACTCGAGAAATGAGTTTTTATAGCCAGAAGTAAAATTTTCTAATCCAACAATGCCCATGATAGCCTTCAGTGTTATCCTGAATTATAACGAGGCCAAAGTGGGTGGAGCCTCATGTAGTCATCATTCTGAACGATAATTATTGGTGAAGGTTTTAAAGCCAAAATACGGTACCGGCTATTCTTTTTTCAGTAAATAGGTAGATAGTCAATAAATAAAATTGCTTGGCATTGTATATAGCAGTATCAAATCAAGCTTGTCTACTATGTTTTTGAAAATTATCAACTATTTCCTACATCTTGTCAATCTGATTGTAACATATAAAGTAGACTGTAATTTCTTAGGACACTTATTTTGGGAGTTAGACTGATAATCGAAGTGGTTTTGTATTTATTAACATATTTTGTTGGTTTTTTCATTATGACAATTATCAGTAGAGAGGTTCAGAGTTCATAAAGGTGTAGTGCTTTGCTTTGTATTTAAATTTTTATGTCATTGTTGCCAGAGGTCTAGCCTTCGTTGCGTATAGCCAATCAGCCATCGAGATAAAGGGAAGTTATGCTGTCATAAGTTACGTAACGAGTGCGTTCGGAACCTTTTCTCTGAGTAAGTTGCCCTTCTTCGAAAATCGTCACTTTTACATTATAAGTACCAAATATATTCAAGCTACGTAATGCAAAATACAGTCAAAATTTATGTGTTGATATAATGTGTATTCTGAATAAGCGTTACATTTATGAAATGCATGATAAAAAGTTATTGCGAAAAAACCGTGTTACAGGGAGGAATCCCTTCAACTCAGTAAGTAGTAAAGGTCCGTGAAATAATCACCTTTCCCTGTTTGTCTGCGTTCCAGTATCACATAAAAGCATGATGTCTGAATAAATATTAAGTTAATTATCTATTATAAAACGAAGAAGACGAGCAGCCTGGTGATGAGAACAACCCTTCGGCGCCCCTGCAGGATCCCTTGAAGAAGACGAGTGTGGTCTACCGTTACACATGCCCCGTCCGAGGATGCCTCGGCAAATACGTCGGTATGACCTCCATGCGTTTCTCCAAGCGAATCTCCTGCCACGCTCAAGAAGGAGCAATCTTCAACCACGCCAGGACTGCTCATAACAAACGGATAAAGAGAAATAATATTATTCCTAATATCGAAATAATAGACCAGACAACGGATCCCCGACGTCTGCGCCTTTTAGAAGCCCTCCATATAGGCAAGGAGAAACCAAATCTTAACATCACCCAGGAAACGTTTCTCCTTCCCACCGCCGCCCGGAGAGCAGCGATCGACCCCCCGACAATACCAGATGATCAGGAGCCCCCACGGGATGACAGGATTCCTGCTACGGACGGGAATTCCTGTCGTTTCATCCCAGGCACACTACTGTGGTGCTCGCACGAGAGAATCCCCGAGACCTTCGAGGCGAGATCCACGACTTCGTCCAAGACCCCCCCCGACCAATGAGAATGCAACTCTAGGTCCGAGCGGCTATAAATACCGCCCCACAGACTTCCTTGCTACAGTCTCTTCAAACGACTCGTCCGAGGATGACCTGCGAGAAGGTCGAAACGTTACGTAATACCAGATATACCAGCTATACCAGCACCAATACCAGCCCCTAAACCGAAGACGAACCCGGCACCGAACTGAACTACGCCTACGGAATAATACCAGCACTGACGACGACCCTGCTTGACCTGGACCTGATATCCTGTTCCAATAAAAGATTACCTTCAGCATTTATGATTTTTGAAAATTCCCAATATGAATATTGGTCAGTTACTCAGAAGCATCGCTGAGCCTGAGAAGCGAATTGTAAGGAAAATAGAAAAACAATATATAAAATCAACTCGCTTAATTCTGCCATCCTTTTTAACAGTATTTGCCTAAAAGAGGGTCTTCTACCAAATATTATATTATTATTATTATTATTATTATTATTATTATTATTATTATTATTATTATTAGTATTGTTATTATTATCATTATTATTATTATTATTATATTTAAGGCAGTACAAGCAATTTTTTTGTGTTGTTAGGTTCTTTTTGGTTTTGACACATAGACTTTTTTGCCGCATCTAATGCAATTCTGAATACACTGTCAGAATATTCCAGTTTCTTAACTGTATTCCGAATCCTATGCTGGGAGAGATGAGGGAGGCGCAGTATCAGGGGCCTCGAGAAACTTGGAAAGTTTCAAAGGGAAGCTGGTGAGAGGGGAAATAAGGCTGTGTTACAGGGAGGTTCACTCACAAAAGGGTGTTTTGGAATGAGAGTTCCCATGGAAGGAATATCCTGGTAGGAGGGTGGTGGGGGAATGCCATGTTGGATGGGTGGGGAGGGGTTAGACTGACGTTGAATTCGTTAGAGCATTTTTTTTTACGTTTATGCTTCTCCGCCTTTATTAAAGGATATTGGAGCAATGCACTGTAACTTGTAATGGAAGGATCAAGCATAAATCCCAAAGAGAGAGAGAGAGAGAATAGGTAACCCTCTTATCTTGTAACGTGACAAGTAACCTAGTGTACTTTAGACCCCACATAGAAAAATATATGTCAAAATTATTCGAAATCTTTTTATTGCATTTTTTTTTAAGAATTACATTATTAATCAATAACCAAACTTCTATTTTATGATGAAAAAATACTTATTTTATGTCCAAAAATAATTATTGAAAATCAGGCAAAATATTTTCTATTTTTTCTAATAATAAAAAAAACATTGTTTTTTTTTTATTTCATAAATTCAGATGAATTTTTTTTCAATTTTTTATTGCATATGAGTATAATTTAAATTATCAAAATCATCCCAAGCATATTTATCACTTATGAGTTTTTTATTGTGTCAGCAAATGCTATGGTATTTTTTTCTAAATAATTAAAAACAATCTTATTGATGGAAAAACTGCAGCATTCTCTTAACTTAGTACAATGTAAAATAAGATAGAATATCATTGTTCTTAAGAAAATACATAAAATAACTCACTCAACACAATTAAGGGAGAAAATGTTTTTCTATTGGTATTCAAGACACGAGAAAAGATGTGGTTACTACAAATAGGACGATGGCAAACAAGGCAGACAGATTTAGTTTTCGTATCAGTTTTACTGGGTCATAGGGCACACCTTTCATTTTTTTTTATGCCCCCTTCAGTGGTAGCAGGAATGACTGGAGTACTCTTATTGAAAACATCTTTGATGCAAGAAATAACCTGCCAAGGCATCCTTTCTCTCATCAGTCTTTCTTGGGCCAATGGTTTCACGAAACTTCAAGCGAGACTTAAAGCTACTTCTTGCATGAAAACTCATCTTTCAAGCTTCTTAATCCCTGCTTTAACCTCATGTTGCTATATAGTATGAATGCAATAATATTAAATGCATTTCTAGTCCATAAAAGACTCAAAGAGGCCACCGCCTGGTGTGTCTACTACAAGAGTACATAGCACACATTTGATCGAATATATCAACAGCTCCTTTTGTTCTATTATAAAACATTATAATTTCTGGTTTTGTGTTCTCACTGATCAATGCATCATGGTGAAGGGTTGTAAAAGCAGTACATCTTAATACTTTTTACTTTGTATGAAACAATAAGTTACCTTCTCATCAAATATGAAAGCTGATGAACTCACAAATCAGTCCTTTACATTTGTTGTAGAACATATGGCTTCTTGCGTAGTTTTCCAACTAGTTTCAGCTTCTTTTCTCTCAAAGCAACCGCCTTTTAATAAGATGTAAACCAATTATCTGTAGTTACTGTCCTACCTATATGAAAATAGGGTTTTACAAGTTCTGTAATTATATATTCACCTTGAAGTATTCTAGCGGGTCACCCTGATCCCTACTCCTTGACGAAGTGGGGTGCTTAGGGATCCACTGCAGAGAAAGTATGCCCTTCATGCCTACCCTCTTTGCTGTCGATCTAACTGAACATTGGGAATTTGGGACCTTTAACTCCTTTACTCCTCCTCTTATAAATTTTCAAACTTCCCTTCTTCTTCTTTCGTTGACGACCTTGGCATGGTTTTGGACTATTGAATTGACTGCTCCTTTAACATCATGGAGGGTGGAGTGGGACGGCATTCCACTCCACACGTAAAACTAGAGTAGCCAACGTGGTCGAGGGAGGGGAAATTTTTAAGTCAAGCCATGCCCACAGTGCTGGGTTCGATCTCAACGGACTGACGAACCTTAAGGCACTATGGGTATGGCATATATCCAGGTGAGGGACCCAGGGCAGTTACCAGTGTGTGTAACGGTATTGCCCCTCCCCCAGTTAGGCCTCCTTGGTGAGAGGGACCTCATCCTGGATGAAACTGATAACATTCTATATGGAGAAAAAAATTAACTTCCCAATGACTTCTGGCATGGCAATGGACTGTTCACGGGATAACTCCAAATGTGGTATTAAAACATTATTACCATACAGTAAGCCCCAAAAAAGTAGATATCACCAGGACCCAACCTTGGTTCACTTTGATTCTCTGTTTGGGGAGTCAAACTGGTCAAGGTTTTTGAACTTACAAGCAGACAAAGACATATCTTTATTAAAATTAGAAAATTACCTATTGAATCGATGCCCATCGCAAGAGATGAGCATAAGGCAAATTAAAAAAAGGGAATGGTTGGTTGAAACAACAATCAAAATTCAATCAGAAAATTATCAGAGTATCAAGAATATAGATACCATAAATATAAATGTCACAAGGCATGATACTATGAACAGAGTGCAAGGCACAGTAGTACCAAATCTAGATGATGAAACTCTAGACAAATTAATACTATTAGATCCATTAAAGAAAACATATAAGAAACGTTGAAGACTGTGATATGAGGTCCTAAGCAGGAAAGACAAAAATAAAACTATCAAAATAGCCAAGATAAAGTTCAGTGGCCAAACCTTGCCCTTGAAAATTAAAATGCTATGGATTAAATAGGCAAATAAAACCTTATGTTCCTAAACCTACGCAATGCAAGAACTGTTGCAAATATGGTCATACAGCAATTAGATGCAGGAATATTTATAGATGTGCCTTTTGCAGCTCGCAGGACCATAAAACACGCTGGGACTGCGGCCAACCCAAATGCGTTAATTGTGGATTAGAACATCATGCCAGATCTAAATTGTGTCCGTTCTATATTTACAATACAGAACTTAAATTATTGCAAGAACGAACTGGAATGTCGATAAGATAAGTAAAGTTGAAACTGAAAGTGAGAGGATTAAATGACCCAGCTAAGAAATTTAGGTATGCAAATACCTCAAAGTCAAGCAATACCAGGACTGAAACAAGTGACAATAGAAATAAAGAATACCACCTACAAAAAATTTACAAAAATGAAAAGAACTCTTTAAAAGGAAATAATCATATAATTTAGATATATATATATATATATATATATATATATAACATATATATAATATATATATATATACATATAGATTATATATATATATATATATATATATATATATGATATATATATCATATATTATATTATTATATATTATATATATATATATATAATATTAAATTATATTTATAATATATGTAATTATATAATAACTATTATATATATATATATATATATATATATATATATATATATATATATATATATAGATTGGTGGGCTATTTATCTTTTTTACAGATTTTGTTTGTTGGAATTAGGTGGGGTCTTTATCCAGTTGCCTCTTCCGAGTAGTGTTATCTATTTTATCACATTCTTGTGATTTTAATTTTTCATTGTCTTCCTCTATGTCATCATCCATTTCAATTTCCGATAGAGGTAAATGGATTTTCCACAGTGGTAATCTATATATATATATATATATATATATATATTATATATATATATATATATATATATATATATATACTATATATATATATCATATATATATATATATATATATATATATATGTATATCTATATATATATATATATATATATCATATAAGATATATATATGTATATATATATATATATATATATATATATATATATGTATATATATATATATATATATATATATATATATATATATATATATATATATATATATATATATATATATATATATATAGATTACCACTGTGGAAAATCCATTTACCTCTATCGGAAATTGAAATGGATGATGACATAGAGGAAGACAATGAAAAATTAAAATCACAAGAATGTGATAAAATAGATAACACTACTCGGAAGAGGCAACTGGATAAGACCCCACCTAATTCCACCAAACAAATCTGTAAAAAGATAAATAGCCCACCAATCTCCCCAAAAGCTAAAGTTCAGAAACAGAACAATAAATCAAATATTCCACTGTCTCCCATAGTGAGAATAGTACCTCTAGGAGCAGAATCACAAAATTAAGATGAAATGGAAAACCAAAACCCAGATCACTACAGTGAAAGCGAAGAAATTTACCCATCATCAATTATAGGCGCCACAGGATAAACCAAGGAAAAACAACAAATTGATAAACACGAAGATACATGCAGTTGCAGTAAATGCTTTATAACAATGTGCCACGAAAATAAGACTTTAACCAAAGACAGCCTAACCAACACCATAAGAAATTTCATGAGGAATAGGAGTAAGGAAAACACAAACATCAAATCTCATGAAGAAGGTTGTATGTGTATTGAACAGATAGAATATTACAAAGAGAAAAACATCAGTGTTGTATATAATATTCTAAAGAAAATCAAAATGGAAAAATTAAATCAAGATAGTAAAAAAGTAACAGTTAACGAAAGTAAGATTCAAACTACAACAGTTAACGAAAGTAAGATTCAAACTACAACAAAAAATGAATCATGACCTACAAAAATACAAATTAACTTATTAGAAATTTTAAGAAAATATCAGCTTCAATAATCTAGGGTAATTAGTCCACTCATATTACACCATTCAATCGTTATATAATTCAATGGAATATAAATGGATTATTAACGAGAATGCACCTAGGGGAAGTCCAACGACTTATTAGCGAACACTAACCAATGATTATATGCATACAACACATAGGAAAACGTGTTCCAAATATAGGAAAATATATATTAGCCACAACATCACAGGAAAATGAAAATAATTTAGGAACAGCAATATATGTCCATAATAAAATTATATACGACAAAGTTGATATAGATTACACTGATGAATTGCAAATTTCAGCAATAACAGTGAAAATAGAAAATAATATGTTTGAAATTATTAACTTATACAACCAGCCTAATAAAAAGTATGATTTAAACAAATTAAGGAAAATAATAAAAAAAATTAAGAATCCAATATTAATTGTAGGAGATTTCAATCCGCATAATCCAATATGGGACATAAGATTACGCCGGATCAAGATGGAGCAAAAATAGAAAACTTAATGAACGCTAATAATCTTTGTTGTCTGAATGACAGCGAAGTAAATACATATTATCCCAGAACCCATGGAACATTTTCCGCAGTAGATGTCACCCTTTGTTCAACAAATATAGTTGACAGACTAGATTGGAATATATGTGATGACTCCTACTCAAGAGACCATTTTCCCATAATAATATCCTTATTAAATAATGAACCAAAACCATATTCTCCACATTATAACATGCAAAAAGCAGATTGGGACATTTTTAACTTTCATACCAATAATATACCGTCGTATGATTATTTGATAAATCACAATGAGAAGAACGATTTCTTTGTCTCCTTCGTTAAAAAGGCAGCAGACAAAGCTATTCCTCATTCAAAACCCCATAATGAAAAAAACATAGTCCCTGGTGGTCAGATGATCTATCTGAATTAGTACGAGAAAAACACTTTCTAGCAAGAAAGATAGATACTCTAAACAGAAGATTCAATAAAGTTAATAAATCAAAACCATTCATAGAAGAAAATATATTAAAAATGACAATGTTTATCTTTAGAAATTAGATGTATAAAAACCTTTATATGATAAAATATCAGCCAAATTTAGAAATGAAGTGATAAAAAGGTAAAATAATATTCTTGGAGGTCCTATGTGTCAGAAATAACCAAGCACAAAAAACCTCCATTCAAACAGTCTGGAAAAAATTTATTATATATATTATATATATATATATATATATATAATATATATATATATATATATATATCATATTAACTATATATATATATATATATATATATATAAAATATATACACACACACACACACACACACACATATATATATATATATATAATATAATAATAATATATATTATATATAATTTATATATATATATATAGATATATATTATATATATATATATATAAAATATATATAATATAATATAATTCACATTCACACATATACATATAACTCATACGTACCCGTGTAGCAGTAAATAACATTCAATAACAGTTTGGCACAAAGACAATTGCTAATCAAATCTTTAGTTTTTCAGTATCAATTATTATCTAGAGACACTTGTTATTTTGTCTCTTTCTCTCACTCCAAAAGTCAATGGTGCAAGAAACCTTTTATACTGGAAGCCTTTGAGGTTCATTTAATGCAACTATAAAACAACTTCAATTTAGACATTATTTTCTCGTCTTAATCTAAGTTCACTTGATACAATGT
>NC_087202.1:140270208-140297708 GCF_015104395.2 Macrobrachium nipponense | reverse complement strand
TCTGGGCTGTTCTAACTGAATACATATGCTGCTTTAGTCATACATCTAAATCTTTGCATGATTGCCCAGTTTAAAAAGAAGGGCAATCCTTACAAGGAATTTTGTAAATAATAATGTTGTTTGTTATTGGACTGTTCTTATTTAGCATACCTTTAATGGTATTGATATAAGTGAACACAAAATTAACATTAAAAGATTTAAATATTGATTTTGTGCTTTCAAATCCACGAGAGTAAGAAAGCTATGCACATTTGTTTTTCAGGGGGTTTCTTTTTCATTATTAGCAGCACTGTAAATCAGATATCACTATGAAAGAAATTCTTAAAGATAACAAAGAATTGTTGTATAAATTAATTTTAAAGTGTCCCTTATTGCCTTATTTATATGGCCTAGGTAAACCTCATCAGGAAAACAACCCTGTGCGGTCAATTATTAGTATTGTAGGATCAATTGCTTATAAACTATCCAAATATGTCACTAAATTGTTGTCCCCGTTACTTGGAACTGTATCTAATTCACACATCCGGAATTCTCTTGATCTTGTGGAAAAGTGAAATAACATTGTATTTAACCCTAATGATATTTTTGTCAGTTTTGATGTATGTTCCTTATACAACAGTTCCTAATGACTCTGTGCTAAAATATTAAAGTAATGAACTTATATTGCATGAATTACCTATGTCCATTAGTCACATAATTTCATTGATTAAGTTGTGCATTTGTGATTGCGGATTTCCTTTTAATGGAGAATATTGCCAACAAATATTTGGTATGGCTATGGGTAACCCCTTATAACCTCTCCTTTCACACTTAAAGTTATGCTAATTAAGAATAGTCTGGTAATAAATAACAACATCATTTACAAAATTCCATGTAGGGATTTGTAATTGCTAGGTCTAATCGTTATGTTTCAAGAAATGTTTTGACTGGAATCAGCAATTATACAAATTACTAATAATAAAAACCTAAATCTTAGTCTAGGATTGTACCATTTAGGCTCTTATATTTGTAAAATGTTTATGAAGGACCTTGAAAGGGATGAATTAAGTACTAATTAATTAGTCTCTGAATTAAGTACTAATTAATTAGTCCCACATGTTTTTATTTAATGATTTTTTTTCTCATGCTTACTATATTTATATCTTATTTTCGTTTCTTACTCATTATCTGAACACTTTTGTATATTGCATGTCGTTAGTGATACAAAGTGTATTGGTTTTTTGATTAACGTGACCGCTTTGTGTATGCATCTTTATTCCTAAAAGAAAATCTTTTGTTTTCTGACCAAATTACCAGTGACCTAATCAGGAGCACAGAAGGAACTGCTCGAAATATATGGTTGCAACGTTCAAATAGTGTTTTATGGGCCTTTTATCTTCATATACCTTCAGAAGACAAAAGGTAAAGAGATTAATTGGCGAGCTATTTTAATCTGGCATCTTGGACAGAGGAAAGATAAATTTCCCCATAAGGGAGGGAAAATATTAACCAACAACAACCAATCAACCACTTCTCAAAATACTGAAAGGCATAACAAAAGTAGACGTTAACCTATTTACGTTAACCGAAAACCAGACAAGAACTAATGGTTTGAAACTAGAACTGAAGAGACACTACAGATCCTATTGTGGGAACTTCTTACATACAAGATAAGTAACACATAGGATAAACTGCCACCAGAAGTTGTAAACACCAACAGCGTGGAAGAGTTTAAAAGAAAGCTAGACAGAATCATTAGGACACTGAATGAACACTAAAACCTACTCTTGGAGATAAGTGAGCACACGATGTCTCCTAGGATGGGCTAACAAGTCTTTGAGACATCGTAATCCTTGTAACTCCTTATAACCCCCTTTACCAGTCGCTGCCTCTAAAAGATAGATTCAAGGCTGATGTGTATTGGAGATGAAGGGAAGATCCTCACAAAAAGAGGAAATGATGTGAAATGTGACCACATGTGCCGCTTGGTGTTGTCTTATGGTAAACAATGCATGGTTTTCATAAACAACGGAGGAGGATTTTTAACAAATACTTAGAGTCAAGAGTGTGTGGAATTCTCCTCTCCAGGCTCGAGACTCAGACACCGAAGGTGAGGGGAAAAGGCAACAGAAATATTCTCACTCCAGTCTTGTTGTGTTCGAGGGGTCAAGGACCCTGGCGGATACGAAGCCAGATAACACCCATTTAATTAAATTCAATTGTATGAATAAAATTGTTTTATTTTTATTGTGTGGAGCGTTTGATTTCCGATATAATTTTTATTCTATGTATGTCCTGAATGGGGTTGTAATGAAGGAAAGCTTTTAATCAACTACGTGAATATATTTTATTGCTATATAAGTGACTCATCGCCTATTTCGAATCGCCAGACCACTCAATGGAATAGAAAACTAGATTATTATAATCATTATTAATCAGTAGATGAAACGTATTCATATGGAACGACCCCCATTGACTTGTCATTAAAGCTTCCAGAGAATATGGTGTCCATTAGGAAGAAGTAAGAGGAAGTAAAGTGAAAAACAGTAAAAAAAGAAGTAAGAGGAAGTAAAGTGAAGTACAGAAAGAAGAGATCCCACTTATCACAAATAATAAAATCAAATTGATAAATAGACAAAGATTACAATAGAAGAAGAAGAATATTATTAGGGTAGTGAAGCATTGCATTTTCATTTGAACTTCTGAAGTTCCAGTTGCACGACATCCTCTTTTTGGAGTCTGTTCCACAGTCCGACGGTGTCAGGAATAAAGGACCTCTGGAACTGCGGAGAAGTTCGACAGTGAGGCTCATTGGCTGCATATTGGTGCTGTTGTTCAGCGAAGGAGAAATAGATCATACGTCAGTTCCTTTGACATAGACGTAGAAGAGGAAAGCGCACATCTCTCTCTCATAAGAACTGTCAAGGATAAAGTGGGATATAACCTAAATCTAAGTGACAGACGAAAACTGCAGATGTCAGTTATAAACCGTAAACAGACGCCCTTCTATTTATGTAGACAGGAAGATCTATAAAGGGTTTACGCTTTCGATAGAAAACCAGCGTTGAGAACTCAGAATGCGCCTTGATGCTCTCTCTAAGTGATTGTGATAACTCGATCGATGATTGTATTATTTCTTTTAGAATGCTTTGTCTCCAGTGAAACTATGTGAACTTCAAAGATGAAAAAAGGAAAAGGTTGTTTGTGTTTCATGCTCTAAGCTTGTCGTCATTTGCTAAATAAAATCTAATAGTTAAAGTAACACCTTCAAAAAAGTAAAAAAGATAAAAAAAATCCTGAAATGAAAACGGTAGGAAAATAAATCGAGTATCTTGATATTCATTTCAAAATGAGCAAGGCTCTATATACTTATCTACATAAAGCTCAGTAATACAGAAATTATTAAAACGAAAACAAGCACGGAAAAAAATAATAACATAATATTATAAGATAATATTATAATAATAAATAATGCTGAGGATTAAGTCGTTCAAACGTCAGAAAACAGGCGATGGCAGGAGCTGCCGTAATTAAGTCTTCTCTGGAGCATCTGTTTTTCTTCTTGAAAGTTTCTCCACTTTTTAAAACGCACAGAAACAGAGGCAGAAAGAGACAGAGATAAACTGAGATAGACGCAGAAAGAGACAGAGAGAGAGAATTCCCCCTGCCGAGAAATTTTCATGACTGGCAGGTGACACAACTGTCATAATCAATGTAAGTACAATATTTTACAGAAATTTCCCTGCAGAGGTGATGATTAATTCACTCAAACTATACAGCATGTTGTGTATGTGTGTGTGTGTATTTGTGTGTGTGAAAGTCAGGTAATGGAAATTTATAGCCAAAATATAACGATCCCAGTTACATTTCCAACGCCATCTCAGCCTCATTATCCACCCTCTTCCATCCCTTCTCCTCGTTATTCCTTTTTTCCCCTCTTCGCGCTATCTTCCCTGTCACCAAGACCCTCGAACGTCTTAAAATGTGGGTAAATCTGATATGAAATCTTTCCTTCAGAGAATTAGAACTTTGTTTCAAAGATGGCAGGACTTTGAGCTCGACCAAAGCTCATTCGTCATTGACAGAAAGGAAAATTTTTCATTTTGATATATGGGCTCAGATGATATCAAGCAAAAATATTAGATATATATTTCATATTTCTTTCTCGCAATAATGACAGTAGACTCAGACATAAATAACAAGAATGATTTGGAATGAGAGGTAAGGGAGCCATGGCCTTATCCATATTGGACCAAGACAATATCCTTCATCTGGATTAAATAACGCAAAAGGCAGAGCTGAGATTCTTCGTAACATATAGTGTTTGACAATCTTCGCCTGACTTCTCTAGGCACTTTTTCCTTCACTCTTGTATATTTAGGCAATGTTCTGTGAATCTGCTTCAACTTTCTGATATAATTTATTTATGTCTAATAAAATTATTACGTAGATATATCTATAAATTATATATATATATATCTATTAATGTTATAGTATATTTATATAATATTATATATTATATAGTATATACATATATATTAGTATATGCTGTTACTTTCGTAATGCATACCATCCTCTCTTTAGTTGTATGAAGTGTTGTAAAATTATTTGCAATATTTTCAGATTCCTAAATTTAGTTTAGCGGTAGTATGTTCTAATAATGTATGTTCAGATTTCGCATAACATAATTTAAAAGTTAAGATAATGTAAAATGACAAGAAAAAGAAATAGCGTTGTCTGTTCGAAGCAGGAAAATAGCTGCCATCGCTTGGGGCTGCCTGGTTCCAATTTTTTTTTATTTTTCTTTTTTAAACATGCTATGCTCATGTCTTGTTTCAGACTTGTCTTTGACGAGTAATCACGTGAAGGATTGCACCATCTTTCGCAAGTCCAAATCGTTTCACATACGTCTGATGCCTTTCATTTCATATAAGTAGTTAGAGATGTTTTGTATTGAAAACTATCTACTATTATAGTAAATTAACTCTTATATCTCTCGATTTGTCAAAAGAGAATTGTAGACTCGTAAGTAGCTTAAATCTTGAAATGGAAAGTTTGTGACGTCACTCAAGGAAATGACGAAACTTGATTTAATTCGAGAAAAATCTGTAATCTTACCTTTTATTTTAAAAGACTTTTATTGTATTAAATCATGTAATAATAAATGTTAGTTATGATTGAAATCTCACTCTTTTCTAATTACTATTATAAAAGAGAATTGTTACGATACTAGTGGCCGGAAAGATATCATATCTCCTCTCTCTTCTCTCTCTCTCTCTCTCTCTCTCTCTCTCTCTCTCTCTCTCTCTCTCCTGCACCATTTTTTATTCTACATTAACGTAAAGATTTTATACTGAGTGATTGGTTACTCGTAAATTTTAGATTTCGTATTTCTTAGAGTTATTTAGTATTACTTAGTGCTTATTGTGGAATCTGAACAAGCACTGTACAAGTGTGCAACGGAACCTTTCCTTTTTTGAAATATTGTGAACTGTTGAAATTTTGGATCTACCTGCAGGAGAGAAAGAAAATGGGTACCAAGGTAATGTGTTATTACACATATTTAGTTGCAACTGATATTTACAGTGGTTTGGTGAAACAATTTCATTTTTTTACATTGCAAAGTTTGATGTTCTGTGTTTGTTTCTTTTAAAGTGATTTTATGTACATTTATCCATTTTTCTTATTGAAGTGATTTTTTGTGCATTTATCCATTTTTCTTATTGAGAGATTTTTTTGTGCATTTATACATTTTTCTTATTGAAGTTTCTTATTTTTTTATTTTGTGTGATTAATGCTTTCCTTTTGCAATTATGGTATTTTCCATATTTTTCTGTGCTTTCATATGCATTCACAATTTGATTAACTTGATTGTTTTCATTAGTTAATCGTTGTACATTTGATTGAATTTAACACTTGTGAATTAATTTGCATTTACTTAGAATTCTATTCAAGTTTTAGTGTTGTTTAGCACTTGTGAATTAATTCCCAAATTTTAGAATTTCAATTGAATAATTTAATGCCTTGATTACTTAATTTTCTTTATTTTTGTGATAAATTAATTTGATTTAATTTTACTGAATTAATTCAAGAATTAATTAAACTTTGTGTTGTTTTCAAGTAATAGTAAATTTCCCTGAGATTGTGAATTTCACTTATAAATTTTGAGTTTAATAATAAATTTTTGTATTTAAAATTTGTATAAGTGCTTAATTTTCCACCCAGGTATATTTAATATATTTTAGGTAGAAACATAGAGTGGTAATTGAGCCGTTTTCCTTCAATTTAATTGAAGTGAGTTAGAACCAAGGAAGTACTTAGACTTTTGAAATCAGGGAAATACGTAGACTTTTAAAGTTGTTGATGGAGTGATGCCCTTTAATTAATTTAATTACATATAAGATTACCTCACACCTGTTTTAATGAACCTAGTCTGATTTTTTGCAATACTGGTAAGTTGTTTAAGGGATCACTGTTGTCTTTAGAGTATTCAGTCGTATTTTACCTATGATGAAGGTATACTTTTCGTGGTGTTTAGTGTTTCCTATGGTTTTTTTTATTTTCTGTTGAGATGCTGAGGTTTCCGATGCTCTCCGCCTTTGGGACCGGGTTTAATTATCGAGGAAGACCACCTGAAGTGTTTTGAGAGAGGTGGAATTCGAGGACCTGGGGTCGGCCAGGTCAGAGTTGGAAAGTTCTCGGGATAGTGTGGAATCGCCAATGCGGAAGCTGCTGAAGCAAATATTAAACGGAAATTGTCCAACCCTTTGAGACGCTTGCTTTCAGAAATGAAGGTTACAGCGGACTGAATACAGGGTCAGATTACGGAGACATTAACGTGGGCTCCGGATACGAAATCAAACAGTACAGTTATTGGATGCTAAATTAGCAGATCAGGGCAGGGAAATCGCGTGCCAATAACAGAGACTACTGTTGCCTTTTTTTTTTCTTTTTTTTTAAGAGGAAGACTAATGTGTTGCAATTTACTGTTGAGGGGGTTAGGGGTGACCTAGATGTGCCAATTTATTTTTATTTATTTATTTATTTTACTGTTCACAGAACCTTTTTAAATATTGAGAAAGAAACGGATTCCTTTGTGGATGAGAGTAAACCTCAGATGCAAGCGGTAACATTTGACCTTCGAGGATCGAACGTGATGTTTACGGGCAGTGATTTGTATAAGGAATTATCCCCGTAGGGGGGTAGTGCCATCAGTGGACCTCATGCGGTGCGCTGTAGGCATTACTTAAGATTTTTTTGCAGCGTGCCTTCGAACCCTAGCTGCAACCATTTTTGTTCCTTTTAGCTTCCCTCATTTCATATTCTCTTTCTTCATCTTGCTTTCCACCCTCTCCTAACACTGGATTCATAGTGCAACTGCCAGGTTTTCTTCCTGTTAACCTTTCAAACCTTTTACTGTCAATTTCCATTTCAGTACTGAATGACCTCATATGTCCCAGTACTTGACCTTTGGCCTAATTTTCTATATTCAAATCAATTCAACACAACAAAAGAAATTATGGTGGTTTGTGTGACAGAGGGTTAGTCGTTGACATTCCGATGAGTGACAAGGAGTCGTTTCGCAGTTATAGAATTAGACCTTTTCTTAGCACATTTGATGGCCCTGTCGTAATGTTGGAGGGAATAGAGACTGCGCAATTTGGGGGATAATTATCAATCTTTGGCTGTTGATTGTAAGTTAGAATGTTGGTCCACAATAAGCAGTATATTTGTGAAGCGGGTTTTTTGTATTAAGGGACATAGACGAGACAGTTTTCCAATGCACCTTCAAGCCATTTCCCAGGAGGTATCTGGTGGTTCCCTTTCAGACATCAATCAACAGCTATCTCCTGTGAGCGATGCAGGATCCTAACCCTCCGCGCCGATTCGTCTCCACCACTGGTACCGGAGGGTCACGACTGTTCGATGGTGCTTGCAAGATCATCTCCGCTCTGTTTTTGGTGTTGAGCAAGGTAGTGGATTATGATTCGTCAGCGAATACCTTCCTTCAACATTGGCATCTGCGTAATGGAGTGGCGGAGTTGCCGGAGGTGGCAGAGATGACTACTTTATCGGCGATGAGAGAAAAGGAAGAGGACCTTCCTCAGACACAGGAATGGATGCTTCCAAGTGTTGTGGCGTTTGTTACTGATGATTACAGTCAAAATAATGTGTGTCGCTGAGCACTTAGCAGTAATATGCGTTGCTTTCAACGGCAGCCAACCTCGAGTGTGTAGATGTCTGTGACGTATGCTGTGGCAGAATAAACTTCCAATATGCTCGGTCGGTGCCCGAGCTCTCTATTACGAACAGAACTATTTGCCACTCAGTACAGAGGTCGTTTAGGGCAGAGGGTGAATCACTGAAAGTGTTCGAACTCAGCGCTGTCTGGACGCAACTCAGCCATTCCGGTGAGTACTCGGCGGCAGCTTCAGTCAACTTTGGAGGCGCCTGGAAGCAGATCACGTGGAACGGAAGAAGATTCCGTATAGAACTTCCGAGAAAGAAATATTCGGTTACAAGTCCAGATTCCAGGGAGTGTCAGTGGTGTGTTCGTTTGTCCTAATGGGAGGGGCCCAACAAGGCAAAAGTATGAGCTTTATTTGGGAAGGGAAGTGAGTGGAAGACTGTGTAGGCATCAAAAGTTCCGAGCGAGAGAGCGACGTGTTTTTTTTTTTTTTTTTTTTTTTTGGGGGGGGGGGGTGTGGGGTGGGGGGCGGGACGGGTTTGGCGGTAGATGTCTGGGAGAGAAAGAACACCGTTTTTCGGCTAAGTCTGCCAACATCACAGTTATGTCAAAATAATGTTATTCAATAATAAACATCTGTGCGCGGTGACAGTATGGAATTGAGTTCGTCATTACCGAAATGAAGAGTAATGAGGCTGCATGAAATTACCGTAGGACAATTACCATTGCAACCGCAGGCAAAAATTACGCTCATTTCGCAATCATATCGAGTTGAAATGCATTACGGACCTGATTCGGCAATTACTTTGTCACTAAATAACATTACGAAGGTTTTTTTTTTTTTTTTTTTACCATTTTAGAGTAACTTTCGTAGATAAATTTGTCATTAAGAGGTGAAATGTTTTCTCTCTCTCTCTCTCTCTCTCTCTCTCTCTCTCTCTCTCTCTCTCTGCACTGATTAAAGCTGTTTCAGTTTTTAGAAAATTTGAATTATAATTCTCTCCGTTGTATTTAAGTATACTTACCTCTTTGAGATAAGGAAATTAATTGTGAATCTCTCTCTCTCTTGTGAGGGGCTAGTGCTGTCAGTGTACCTCAACTCGTGCACTGTAGGCATTGCTTAAAGCTCTTTGCAGCGTCCCTTTGGTTCCTAGCTGAAACCTCTTTCTTTCCTTTTTCTGTTCATATTCTCTTTTTTCCATCTGGCTTTCCACCCCCTCTATCAATTATTCACAGTGCAGCTGCTTTGAGGTTTCGTTCCTGTCACGCCTTTCATGCCTATTTAATGTCCATATCCTTTCCCTTTCAGCTCTGAATGACCTCGTAGGTCCCAGCGCTTTGCCTCTGGCCTAACTTCTATAATCCATTCATCTATTTCTCTCTACATATACCTATGTATATAATAAATATTTTATAATAAAGCCCTCTGATTATCAATTGCTATTATTATAAGATAAATGATGTCTCTCTCTCTCTCCTCTCTCTCTCTCTCTCTCTCTCTCTCCTCTCTCTCTCTCTCTCTATTTCCATACACACATATGTATATGTATATATATATATATATATATATATATATATATATATATATATATATATATATATATATATATATCTTACAAGTGTGTAATATTAAGTGAAATCACCTATCATGTCTTGCTTGGAGACAAACTGAGCTGTAACGGGCAGCGTACTTGAGCGTAGAAATTTAAGTACGCAAGCAGTTTAACCGAGAGATCACTCAACTGTCGTTAGGCATGTACATTCGTTTTGTACGGATGTTACAGGCCTAATAGTCCAAGGCACTTGCGAAAGTCACATTCTTTTCAGTGAACACAAAGAGGTCAGGTGGTACGGTGTTATTCCATAGCTAATTTAGAGACGGGATTCTCTAACCTGACTATGTTAAATGAACTTATTGACATTTTGGGTCTGGGAGTGAATTCTTAGTCAGGAGGGTAGAATGTCAACTTACTGGTTTCTTTATGGGCAGATTTCGGGTTTCTGTCATTATGACTTGTTAATAATTTGTTCTATTTTATATTCAACTGCTTTGGGTAATAAATAATATATTTTTATACTTACGAGATCTTAATAGCCTAACGACATGGTTGCAGACAGAGGGCACCATTGACAGCAGGCAAGGGCTTCCAATTTGTCTAGTTTAATAAACAGAGGGGGTAAGATATATATATATATATATATATATATATATATATATATATATATATATATATATATATATATATATATATATAAGCCTTCTGATTGTCACTGTTGTTATTATTAGAAAGTAAAATATCTCTCTCTCTCTCTCTCATCTCTCTCTCTCTCTCTCTCTCTCTCTCTCAAACAGAGGCATCTGAACTACTGTTGAATAGGTAGCTTGATTTTGAAGACGAGAACCTTGTAATCTGTAATACACAGCAGTAGAGTCTATGTGAAAAGTCTCCATATGTGAACCAGTTTAGAATTAGCATTGTGCAGCTTGCTTCCAAAACATTATATATATATATATATATATATATATATATATATATATATATATATATATATATATATATATATATATATATATATATCAAGTAATGAAAATTGTTCGTATACCTGTGAAGGTTCCTCGTGCATTGTTCACCTTGAAGAAGTTTAATCAAGAGCAAATTCCTCCCGTCGACAGTATACTTCCTTTCATCTCTACGTCTCCTAATACTATACCATCCTGGCAATTAGGAGACAGCATTCGAAATTGAAAAAAGCTCGTGGATTCCACATTCTGTTGTTTCCCTGCTTCTTCATCTCAATCCTCGGGTTGTTCGGGCGTTTCCATCGCTGTAAAACTTACAGACAACAGCGAGCAAGCTTCCGAATGAGTGCGTTCTGACGCTGCCTTCAAGATTTTCGTTTGCTTACAGAAATGCAAAATGATGCATTTAATGCTCTGAGGTGTGAAGGGCCATTGCATGGATATACGCATATTAGTGTACTTCCAGATATGTGTGTTTGTGTGTGTAATAATATAAAGCTTCCTTTGTACGGTCTTGTGTTCTCGTGATCTTCACTGATCTATACCTAACATTCTGGTACGATTGAAATCCGTAGTATGTAAGATTGGCTTCTCCTTCCCCCGCTCACAGCATCATGACCTCAGCTTGGGGGCGATGGCTGGCAGTCTGTCTTGCAGCGACCCTCATTCTAAGGATATTTGTCGTCAGAACGAGATGTTGGCATGATCTCGAGCCATTTTATTATATTTTCCATTGAATTTTAAACATAACAATACCATATTATTGTTCAATTTGGAAATCTGTAAGATGAGAACCCAGCCTTGAGGAAAGGCGAATTATAATATTCATATATCATTCTTTGGCCGCTTTATAAAGGATACTTCCTATTATACTTTATTATATTGTAATATGGGTAAAATATCTCCAATACTTCCCAAAGGCCCCCTCCCCCGACCCCAAATCCCGCTCATCCTAAATCCCTATCAAGCAACTTTTACTTTCTTGAAGCTGCTAAACCAACTCGAAATCTCTTCTCATCACCAACACAGTTTTCTGTAAAATAAAACTATCGAGATGGCTGTTTATCTGTCCGTACGTTTCTTTGCTATCCTTCTTCACATTTTGAAAACTACTAAGGCTGGAGGGCTGCAAATTTCTAAATTGATCATCCACCCTCCACCCATCAAACACACCAAATTGCAGCCCTCTACCCCCTGTAGTTTTTTTATTTTATCTAAACTTAAAATTAGACATGATCGTGCGTCTGGCACCTCCCGAGTCCAATTCAGGAGGCGTCGCCGAAGCACCTTCCCTTGACCGCATCTGGAGAGCAACTGAGTGCTTGACTCGCTCTCGGCTCTCGGTCTTCGGAGCTGAGAAATTCATACTGCAGCACATCGAGAGTTTCATTCAGCACTATACGCCGTACAAAAAAACTCGATTGCGCCGAATAACCCTCGGCGCACAGTATACTTGTTTTTTCAGTAAAGCCTGATT
This sequence comes from Macrobrachium nipponense, assembly GCF_015104395.2. Classification (NCBI taxonomy): domain Eukaryota; kingdom Metazoa; phylum Arthropoda; class Malacostraca; order Decapoda; family Palaemonidae; genus Macrobrachium; species Macrobrachium nipponense. Next base: position 140,285,543 of record NC_087202.1, on the reverse strand, counting down.
GCCTCTTATGAGGATTCTGATTACATTCTAATTGCAGGCTTCATTTGGGAGCGAAAAACTGGGAATAACTATTTCTACTTTTTTTGTTTCACAGGTCTATTGTTTCGTTGGGCTTCTTTCATGGAAGAGAGAGTTTGGCTTTAAAATCTGGTGTTTAGGAGAATCCTCATAAATTCCAGAGTTGAGAAAACATATAGCTGCTCAACCGACAATTTTTTTTCTTACATAATAATTATGTGAACACCAAAAACAGGTTTTGAATGTAAAAACGGCGATAGCACTTCTTGACTCATAACATTTGGGTTTTATAATGTACTAACCTGGTACTAATAATTCCTATATGTATATCTGTGCGTGATGTACATGTAGTTATTTATATATATATATATATACATATATATATATATATATATATATATATATATATATATATATAAAAGGGGGGCAATAGCCACTCCAGTGATCAGGAAACCCTGATGACTTTGCCGAGTGATTATTTCTTTTCATTGAATCTCCTTTGCTTCTCTTCCTACTTCTTTCCCCTTCCATCCTTTAATATACATACATACATACACACACACACACACACACACACACACATATATATATATATATATATATATATATATATATATATATGCATGCATATTTATATACATATATATGAATTAATTTTTATTACATCTCCAAGATTCATTTACAAGCATTAAGATACAAATGAGTCTACCTGTATCACGTGAGGCGTCACTTCAGTCTTGAGTTCTTCTCTATTCGCTGGTTCGATCCCACGAGAAGACTTATCATAAATAAAAATTTCCATTCGGTTAACTTACATGAAAATATATTTTTCCCGAGGTACAGATAATAGGATATATATATATATATATATATATATATATATATATATATATATATATATATATATATATATATGTGTGTGTGTGTGTGTTGTGTGTGTGTGTGTGTGTTTGTGAATATATTTCTTCATATATACACACATATAAATGCGTGTTCGTCTGTATGTGTGCGTATTCACAACTAGTAAATTAATGTTCGTAACTCTGGCCTGTCTTTGTGGTAAAGCTCTTCCATATAAAAATTTCATTGAAATCTCATTTGGCATGTTTTTCAAAATGTCTATATTTGTCCGGATCAGAGGAAAATACCAGTATAGCTGTATGCAGACAGTGCAACGTATTAGATATTTTTCATGTGATTGTAGATGCTGCATCAACGTTTATACACACACACACACACACACACACACACACACACACACACATATATATATATATATATATATATATATATATATATATATAGATATATATATATATATATATATATATTATATGATGGCTTTTGTAGTACAGTTAATTCCTCCCAGAAGCTGTATATGATGTTGTAGAATGTAAGTTTTTATGTTCAGATTCCCATATTTAAAGATAATATGTTTAAATAATGTATAATTCGTTGATGAAAAGTAACATATACTTTCAAGGCAAATAGAGAGAGAGAGAGAGAGAGAGAGAGAGAGAGATGGAGGTTTGTTCTGCCCGTGAGGACAACTCCGTCGTTCAGTACTTCAAACCACGGAGTTAGATTGTTTGTTTTCTAATCATTTGGTCAATCATGTACGCGACGCAACAGAGAACGAGGTCCTTATAGAAGGTGACTAATAAATTAACTCTTATCCCTTTCAATTCATCGAAGGAGGGCTTATCGACTCATATGTGGTAGCTGTACATGGAGATGATCAAACGATGTTTACGTCTTGAACGCATTGCGCAACTAAGGGGCCCCATTCGCCCTGGTATGCCTTTTCACAAAGATATGTACGCCATAAGATACGCAGTAAGAGGGAGGGCATTCATTCGACTTAGAGACCTTGTTTTGTAAGGGAGGTTGCTTCGTCTCTTTCTCTCTCTCTCTCTCTCTCTCTCTCTCTCGCTCCCGCTCGATCGTGAGTTTAATTTCAATACAGTAACGCAACTTTTAAGTTGGATAATGGTTACTGACTTTGTTTAATTTCCTTTTAGTGTAGTAAAAAGCAATTGTTAGTGGAATCTAAGCATAAAGTTAACGTTATTGTGTGTGGCAGCTAAGTAAGTTCGTAACAGGCCTTTCTTTTGAGTGAAAAGTTGCAAAAGTGCACTTACAGGTTTTATTTGCAGTGATTAGATAAGACCATTACTTATTATACTTTTCTTTTTATTGTGTACTTTTGACATATCCATGTTATATATATATATATATATATATATATATATATATATATATATATATATATATATATATATATATTTTATGTTAGCACTGTCATTGTCTTTATTGCTTTTCCAAATTATTCTATGATTTTATATTTTCATTTTTGTTTCATTGATTTGAATATTCTTTATTGTATAAAAATCTTCAATGTATCACTTGTGAATTAATTTGCATTTAATTAAATTTCTTTTCAAACTGAATTATTGTTTTTTAAGTGGAGTTTTATTTGAATAAATTTTAAATTTGATTAATTTTCTGGATAAACTTTGATATAATTTTTTTTTCATGATTAATTAATTAAATTTCCCTGAGATTGTGAATTTCAATTAATTAAATTTCCCTGAGATTGTGAATTTCACTTATAATTTCTTAATTTAAAAAAAAATAATTAAAATTTATATGAAAGTATGATTTAAAACCAGTATAAATATTTCATTTCTGTTTAAGTAGAAATATAGAGTGGTAATTGTCCCGTTTTCCTCAGTGAATTAGAACCAGGGAAATTTGAAATTTTTGAAGGAGTGATGCCCTTTAATTAAGATTACCTCACACCTGTTTTAATGAACTTAAATAACTTCTTAAGTAAGTATTGTCTTTTATCAGGGATCACTGTTACCTTTAGAGTATTCAGTCGTTCGGTATTTGTGATGAAAGCTCATATTGTTAGGTAACTAGTAACCAGGTACTTGATCAAACTGTACACCATGTATAGACAGTGTCTCATACTTAAGATTACAAATCTCTTGCTTTTCCTAGTACAAGTGGTAAGGGTATTAACTAAATGCTGGGTACTTTCCACAAGTATCAATGGTGTCTCAGACCCAGAGAAAATAACTAAGTATTAGTGGTGTTCAGAGACCCTAAATTACAAGTATTGATTGTGTCCAGAGACCCCAGACTTGAGATTAAGAGTCTCTTCCCCTAGCAAGTACCAGGCAAGTATAGTAACCAGATATTGGCCACTTCGTCACAATATATATATTAGATATATATATATATATATATATATATATATATATATATATATATATATATATATATGCATGTATGCTTGCATATAAACAGACTTGTCTTTCGCCTTTCTTTTCATATGTTGTGTCACATGAACACTTTTTTTCTATTTCTGATAGTTATACAGAAAATGCAGCAAGAAATTTTGAGAGAGAGAGAGAACCAGTCCTCCTCCTCTAAGCATTTGAAGGACGTAATTAAAACTTTGTTCCGTCTTCGGGAACAAATTTTTTGTGGTAAATTCTTGGGATCAGAATGTTTTTTATTAGAAGGCTCTCTCTCTCTTCTCTCTCTCTCTCTCTCTCTCTCTCTCTCTCTCATTGCTATTGTACGAGTCTATATTTCACGCTTGGAATTCTGCGGCGAGTTGTTGCCTCGGTGGTTATATATATGTATATATATATATATATATAATATATATATAATATATATATATATATATATATATATATATATATATATATATATATATATATTTACGTTTGTGAGTAGAGTAGATGAAAGGAATTATTACAATTTATATAACGAAGTTGCCTAAAGGGCCTTGCAAGACTCTCTTTCTCATTGCTATTGTACGAGTCAATATTTCACGCTTGGAAATTCTGCGGCGAGTTGCTGCCTCAGTGTTTGTTTATATATATATATATATATATATATATATATATATATATAGATATATATATATATATATATATATATATGTATATATATATATATATATATATATATATATATATATATATATATATATATATATATATATATTATTTACGTTTGTGAGTAGAGTAGATGAAAGTAATTATTATAATTTATGTAACGAATCAATGGAAGGTCGCCTTGTAAAACCAGTCATTTACATTTGAGGTAATTTTATTTAAAATATTTACAATGTAATGCCAAAACGGGACGGTTGGTAAAACCAGTGCAAAAGGAGACTAAATACTTTGTAAAGTTATTTTACAAGTCACAATAGCAAATCATGAAGGGGCAACCTCATTACCGTGTGATATGGACACAACTCGAGATTTCTGTGCAAGACTTGTTCTCTGCATCCTAATCCACACGACTACGTTCGCGATGATTAAAATCACCCCCAGCACGAGTCCTTTCGCCAGCAAAGTAGAGTTGAATATCCTTCTGGTCGTAATTGTCGGAAGTATGTCCCTTTTGTAGTCGATTTCCGACAGCCGCCGGAGCGTTCCGCATTAAAACGAGATTAACGACGGGATACGGGTGTCGGTCGAAGAAGTCCAAGAAATTCCTTTCACATTGTAGGCGGTTGTTACTTGACTGTAGTCGTCCGCTGCAACGAACGATTTTTTGATGTTGCGATGTGAAACTCTCGTACTACAGGATACTGTAACCAGGTTCCATTAATCAGCCTGCAAGTAAAGTTATACTTGTCACAAGGGCAAAGTAAATTCAGACAACATCCAAATACGGGCGGGAGAGAGCCATTAAGACCAGACTTAACCCACATGAATTCGCTGATATTTTATGGAATTCAAAAGAGAGCTGTACAAACTTTTTTATCCATGGCATTAACAATGAGTGAACCTATCCAGGTCTATGATGACTTGTAAAAATATCCATAATTATAAAAAATAAACAGATATCAATACGAATCCCAAAGAAAATTCGATATTACTGGTAGTAAGTTACTAGACAAAGAAGTGGAAAACGGAGCTATTTGTAAGATTGCCAGGCAACATAAGATTCAAAGAGAATATTAATCATGATTCTGTATTTCTCTATGCTAACTTAAATTAAGTTGTGATAAAAATCTGATCCTATGTGCCCCTAACAAAAATTTCATATTCAATTTTCTCGCGCGCATCCTCTGATGTTAATTTTAAAAACTTTATTAATAGGCTAGAGATGCAACGAAAGAACCCACTATGTAACTAATTTCTATATAAACTTTTGGTTTTTTTTTTTCAAGAAAATGTGACATTTTCCCATGAATGTGATTTACTTGAATTGTGATAGACTAATGTTGCAAGTAAATTTTTCATATCCATGACTTGATACTTCTAATTGTCTATGAGGTTCAGAAAAAAAATTAATTCATTTTGTTGTTATAGAAATTCTATTTGCTTATTTTGTTTATTAATTTTAAAATGATTGCAAGTCCTTAACTAAAGTTGCATTGCACACACGGATAAGAATAGGTTATGTGGTATGTCATGTCATCGTGACCTATGAACCACATGTGAAGTTCATGAGCTAAGCATTCCTTTCTCCAGTCAACCTGCTTTGCAAGCACGAGACGACACACACAGATGAAGCCTATTCAAGCAGATTATTGAGGTTAAACAGAACAATGATGAATGGACAATGATGACGTCGTCACTTGGCAGGAGATTGCTCTCAGCCAGCTAAGAGTTACGTGACTTGCTGTAATTAAATACGACTTTAGTATTTTCAAACGATAGTTTTAGTTTAATTCTCCACCCACATGAGAAGAATGTCTGAAAAAAAAACAGTACCAAAATTGAACAATATATTAGTTTCATGTTGGAAATCTGCATGATTGTAATAAATGTAATTATGTTAAATTAGGTATTCCTTATTCAAACAAATGAAAAGGGTTTCCATACAAATTTTATATATACTATTTGCCCTGCATAAGATTCATATAGGATTATTCCATAGATATACATTTTCACTTCTAGACTTCCTGACTTTAAAATCTCTTTTATTCTATTTTATTTTACTTATTCATTTATTTATTTATTTTTTTTTCATTGACTACGAATATAAATCACCGGGACAGACAATATGTCAGTAGGTTTTGATATGTGTTTGAACTTTTAGCTTATTTGTCATTACTAAAGCGTTAAGTTAGAGTTCAAATCTTTACACATATATATTTGGATATTTAATTAACCTATGGTTACGTTTTGCTTATTGATTTTATCGCGATTCCTTTTTTATTATAATTTGTAACCCTTCCGACTTCTTACGGAGTGTATTATATTGACTCCACTTGTATCCATATTTATTTTATTCTTTTTATATTTATTTATTTATATATTTTTTTATATATATTTGATAAATTAATGGTTGGCTTGAATATGTGGAAAAGTGTTCTAGCGGCGTACGTATAAGGCTACTTGCGGTATCAATTGTATATGAATGATAAAGGTATTTAAAACTGCGAGAACCGCTATAATCCAGTTCGGATCCAATATCACGAGTTGTAACACGTAAGACATTGACACTTTCTTATTTATCTCTTATTCTACCAAACCGATTGACTGGGTGTAAAATATATATTGTTGGTTCTTAATGGATAGGAATTCACACAACGAGTTATGGAGATTATTATTGATTTACACCACCCGAGTCAGATTATTATTTGTAGAATTCCATGTTTACTGATTTAGCACTCATAAATATTCCTAACGCACTCAATTGCGGTGTTTGTTTTTAGTGCTATTAATTCTATATAACGTGTCAAGGAACTATTAACACTAAGAAGTGTTTATTCCCTCTGTCAGACTCGTAATTCTGTTAATAATTCTACGTATATTCTTTCAAGGATTGATTTGGCACAGGATAGGCTCTTAAACTGACAGGTATCTTAGTGTATCCCTTGTTTTCATGACACGTGTTACAATTAGTTATGTGCTTTTTATATCTGTAAGCATCGTAGGCCAGTAAAACAGTGATTTGGCTTTCTGTGACATAATAGAGAACCCTGGATGACGGAATGCAACCAGTTTAGGACGATTGGTATGAAAGAGATTACTACTACTACCTGGTCGTTAGTCACCTACTTTGTGCTTCGGGTTTTCCTCGTCACGGACCTACATATAATATTACATTTGATTACATAATTCTGATACACATACTTTAATTATACTTTTGCTTTAGGGTTTCTGCTCGAAGTGTTTATTGTATTTTGCTTAGCCGCTGACCCTGTTTCCGTTCGAAGTGTTTATTGTTTTTGCTTAGCTGCTGACCCTTGCTTTGTTCAGTTTGTAACAGTTCTGCGCTCCAACCCAGATATTCAATGCTCGCGATCTCTTGGGTTAAGGAATTTTCTTGTTTAGATACGGTTTAAACAATAGGCACGGATGTTTCTATATTTTTATTTTTTTTAGTTCAATTAATGGTTCCTTGCAGTATGGTGCGGGATTGCGGGATAAGGCGTCAGCTATGATAATTGCTTTCCCAGGTAGATATCTTATCTTGGCTCCAAAGACCTGAATGATCATTTGTCACCGAGTTCCTTTTGGACTGTGATTAAAGCCTTTGAAAAACTCGGTAAAGGACTCATGTTCAGTAAGGACTTTATCAGGATAGCCATAGATTATGAACTTAACATGTACTAGTGAGTTAAAGATACCTAGCCCTTCCTTGCCTATTACTGCATATTTACTTTCAGAGGGCTTTAGTTTACGTGAATAAAAAGCTATAGGAAAGAACTGTTTATCATATTACTGAAGTAGTACCCCTCTTACCCCTTGGTCTGAGGCGTCTGTTGCAGTAAAAAAAAATTCCTTATTTAAATCAGGGATCTTTAAGTTAGGTGAGCTGCATTATTCCGCTTTTAAGATATCGAACGCCTGTTGATGCTTTTTAGACCATAATAAATCTACGCTCTTCTTCGTAAGATCTGTTAAAGGAGCTGTCATGATTGAAGAGTTACATATTTACATACGATTGTAATACCCACTACAGCGCAAAAGTGCTGTATCCCCCTTTTACGTTAATAGGTACCGGAAAGTTATGAATAGCCGACACCTTACCATGGACTACTTTAAGACCTTGACTATATACATAAAACCTAGATAAACATGTTCAGTTTTTAAAAACTCACATTTAGATATTTTACTCTGAGATTATTTGTCTTTGTCTCTGTAGCACTAGCTCTAGTTTATGTGAATGTACTTCTAAGGTATTAGAAAAGATTACAAGACCAACCAATGAGAATGTAGGGTGTCGCCTAAAAGTCTCCAAACACTATATTTCATTGAGAGTCTATACGAAGGTACGTATATAGCTTTATGTTTGTCCTTAGACCGTATTTTGTGTTAAATTACATCCGTTTTCCTCCCAGAGATCACTCGCTAGTGGAGAAACTTCCTGGTATTCAGATAAAAGATGAAAAAAATTCTGCTGAATCACCTCTGCTTGAATGACTTTACGGATATTACTTTAGATAGAGTATAAGCGAGTTCATCTACGACTGATTTGGGCGAGATTAAATTTTAGCAACAACAAAAAATGCGATATTTATAACTTCCATATCCACGATATGTATACGTTTGTGGATCACTAGATTAACTTGTTGCTGTGAGTCAACCGTGTCTAGGGCTTTGTTCGCGGAAATCGTTATATTTCAGAGTGTCGGGAAGGATTAAAATTTCAGATCCCAGCAAAGTCTTTTTACACGCACTAAGACATTCGAGGGTGCATGCTTCTCGAGATTTTGCATGCAAACTGCGACTGCGGGTGTGGGAGAATTCTGTTGGGTCGTTGAACAATATCTTGATTTATGAGACAATGATTTGTTCCTCTATATAAGTTATTATTTGCTTAACTGTCTCTTTTTTGTTCAAACTGATTTTAATATGTTTGAAGGTTTATAGGATTTTCCTTTGATAAACACGCCTTATTTTGCAGGATGTAAGATAATATTTTGTATACCCCTAGATGGATCTTACAATTACACTAGATACAGATCAATGTTTTTTATAACTATAGAGGTATCTGTAAGCGCTTGCTTATCCGGACTTCTCATTAGGGAAGTTCGAACAACAGACGGTGAGTCCGTAAATACAGAATATTACGTGTACTAAAGGAATAAAACAAGATATTCTAATTTTTACGGCGCGTACAGTCGGGCTTAATCCACCACTACTTATAATAACTTATGTATTAAAAAAAAAACGATATCCTGCTCTGATTACTTGATACGGTCGTGTGATTCATAGGAAAAATCCTTTTTAATTCAAAAAGATATTGGCATGTATAATCCAACATCGCTTTTCCCCACTCTGCTAGAGTCGCTTATGTGGTATGTGCTTTGCTTGCTACACTCGGCAGATCTGACTGACCTTGACCGCTTGACTAGATGACACAGTACCCGAGTTTGCTTTGTTTGATTCTGATATTTAGGGCTACTGTTTACCATCGGCAACGCATTGTGTGTTTTTAGCCTTCTGTTGTTGGTTACGTAATATTAACTGTTTGTACTTGTTGTTGTTTACTTCATTCTTTGCTAAAATTTGAAATAGTGAGGGATCCTGGTCAGCGCATTTAGCCTAATGAAAGTTTTTTACAGACATGTTATTCCTTGCAATCCAGCCGTATTTTTAAAGTTAAGTTGAGTCATTGAGGTTCAATTTTTACTCATAACTAAAGGCTGAAACTGCGATCGGGACTTTGCAAAGGAGCATTTATTGTCATGACCCGAAATAGTGTTACCTCTAATTTATCTAGATTTGTGCGGGTGTTCCACTTGTTTTTGTTTGTTTTCTAATCACTACGGTGCTTAACGACCCTATCCATGCATCTGTATAAATACAGACGTCCACTGCGTAAACGCATATTCACTGTTTAATATGATTTGTTACATAAGGGATTAATAATCACCCAAAATGATAAAATTAACATAGTATATGATTATGATATTTCAGTAGAACTTCTGGAAACAGACACTCAAAGATAAAAACTCGCAGTAGCGAAATCTCAATGATGTAGATAATTTCTGTAAAAAAGTAAGATTAAGAATGTCTCGTAACTTCAGCTACAGGAATAACGAAATTCGACCTGCAAAGGAAACACTCAAAGTTACTCCAAATGAATAAAAAGGTTGTACTTAGCTTAATTTTGTGGGAAGTCACGGTGTTCCGATAACGATGTGCCCTTGGCCCTCCTTCTCTATTTAGCGGATGACCTGGTTTTTGGCTTGAGTTTCCCCCCGTGCGCGTTGTTTGAATGATTCGAGTCCTTGACGATCCGATGCTGAAGACGCGTTCGGTTTGTTTCTTGAAGTGCCGGAAACGCTCAATAACGATGTTTTCTTGAATGATTCTAATGAGAGACGAAACTTGCGTCTCCGTAGGAAGAAGACACGTCGGGTTTGTTATTCACTACTGAAATTGTTCACTAAACGATGATACTAAGTTGCTTGAAGAATCTCTTGCTTTCATCGTCGTTGAAGAGTTCTTGTTGTTTTCTGAAGTCGCTCACTAAACGATGATACTAGGTTGCTTGAAGAATCTGCTGCTTCCGTCGTCGTTGAGTTCTGATGATATATGGTTTATTATTCTGGTTTTTCTTCGGAGTAGTTGTAGAGTTCTTCTGGTACGCTGCCACCACTTTTAGGGCTTTTGCCTTGTATAATAAGGCGCCCTATGAGGTAATGTTAGACTTGCGATAATCTTACGCTAAGTCGGTTGGTATTGCACTTCCATATTCATGGGAGTGTCTTGGGGTTTGTAGATCACTTACGAAGTCGGTATTATCTTCTTTGGTTAGGACGACGATGTGTTAAACTCATGATGATTCGGTGATGAAGTGAGGTTTAGTAGAAACCACGAAGTACAAAAATACTTATATTCTCTGAATTTACAAGGTGAAGATCAAGTCGGATTGTACAAGTCTTCTAATGACGATAGCTTGATCGCTTCTGCCAATGATGATGGCTAATCCTATTCTCTCTACATGATAAAGCTTAGGTAAAGAGGTACAGGTCTTCTAATGACAAGAGCTAACTCTATTCTGTCCTGTTCTACATCTCGGTTACAAGTTATAAAGGAACAGACAGTAGCTCGAACATATGAACATACATACAATGAGACACACTACAGATCACGTAGGCCGTTTGAATTATAGGCCGCGGTAGTTGTCTCAAGCAGGGAGCTTGGACTAATGTTTTCAAAACAAATGAATGACCACAGATGACGACATGTCAACTTAGCCTACATACTTTATTGTATACGTCATCTTTAGCGTCTCTAGTCTGATCACATTCCTGCAAGCAATCGGGTTGACCTCTTTAGTTTTAGTCTTTTATATATATGGACTAACATTCCATATTTTTATTATGTAATCATTACATATATATATATATATATATATATATATATATATATAATATATATATATATTATATATATATAGATATATATATAGTATATATAGTATATATAGAGAGAGAGAGAGAGAGGAGAGAGAGAGCGAGAGAGAGAGAGAGAGAGAGCCTAAGGTGTTTCCTTGAAAAGCTAGAAATATTACACGCGATGAACAGGGAACATTTAATATTATTTCCATACCTACGGGAGAGATTTCTGCCTTTTTAATATTTGTTCATCTGCTCAGCAACGGCCGGTTTGTTAATTCAATTACCAGGTCATTTATTCTGATTCATTCCGTTTGTTAATTACCTCGGTATACGTTGTCTCGTAACTTTTGAACGATAAGAGTTTAATCATTACTTTGTTTACTCATTAAACATAGCATTCCCAGTTAATACACTATTTGTATTGCATTAAAGATAAAAATCACTTTTATAAACAACATCCATATGTTTTATTTTAATTAGCAGGCTCATTTGAGCTTTCAAAAATAATTCGGAATTTACAAAGCTCAGTACTTTTATGAAGAAAGAATGCCTTAAGAATCTGATGATAATATAATTTTCGATTTGCAAACTCTCATAGTGCAGACTTGTAACTACCGTTTTCAAATGCACACTTAAGCACAGACTTCCTGACAACCTTTTCGGACGGAAATATGTTACTAACACGAAAGAGAGAGTCGGGGTTCTATATAATCCTTGAGTCAATTATTTCCTTGTCTAATATAATTTCCGTCTTTCCCCTCAAGGTCCTCCGTTACCTGTCTTCCATTCCTCAAACAGAATCCTGCAGTTATCTTCCCCTAACTACTACTCACTCATTGAAGAGGCCGATCATTTTCACAGTCTCCTTCATCACTTGCCATCGCGTATAGAGCGGAAATTATTATTGTTGTTTGTGTTTAGAATCTGGCTCTCGGTGTAAGGAAGACAATTGAGTTTGATAAGAAAGAAAGAAACGTAGCTTGTGGGAAGGGAGTGGAATGAAAAGGAATTAGGGTCGAGAATGGAGTGACCCAAGGGCAACAAAATGGAGTACAAAAGTCGCTAAAAAAAAAAACAGGAGAATAAGATGGGAAATGAGAAGAAAATCGCATGAAAGGCTCGTATGGATGTTAACATCTGTGGACTGTTGTGGTCATTTGTTTGTGAAGGCATAAATTATTTGCAGACAAATGAATGAGACGTCGATGTATTACAAGCGACAGCACAGGGTTGTATCAGCACAGAATATAGAAGTAACTTTTCAAGTCACAATGTATAAGAGAGTCTTGTATTTCCGGTAGAATAATGGTAGGAGAATGATTGCTTTTCATGGTAGTTTCCATCCGCAATCTGCCGGTTAATTAAATGTAATATATATATTGACTACTGTCTGTAACTGCTCATCTGTATTCAGAATATACACAGCCCAATAACTGACACAGCAGGTGTAATTTGGATCCACTGAAAACCTTCGAAGGTCGCCCGTTGAAATCTGGTAGTTCCGGTGCTGCTGCTGCGTCTCTCACTAATCCTGCACCGTTGGCATTTTGGGAAAGTCCTCTTGGCAGCGTCATGACTGCTGATATGAAGGGAGTCTCTGACCTATTCCCGCCCCCCCACCCCCATGCCACTTTATTTTATTTTATTTTATTTTTTTGGTGGGGTGGTGTGAGGGCGGTAACATTTGATGATTCCTATATTCATTTTAGGTTTTCATCTCAAATTCATCTCATTTCCCATTTCACTGTGGCAATTCTGTTCTGCGAAGGTTATTCATAGATTAACTGTTATTTCAGCATAACATAATAATAATAATGATAATAATAACTCTATCGACTAAAGGGTAACCCATTAGGTTTAAAATGAAATATTCTTCCCTAACAGAAAATAGATGTTTGACAAGTTTGTAATTACCTGTTCTGAGTGAGATGAAAGAGGTTCGTGAAATACTCCCATGTTATATAATTTCCGAGCACGAACGATGAATATTTGATATCTAAGTATCTACATTTTATAAATGAATTTAATGTACAGCGGGATTACAATCGATGAAGAATCAGACACTTTTCACGTTATAGTATTTCTTGAAATGGGCTCTGTGTCTTTCATTTAAGCTCTTCTTCTTCTCGTCAGGTTCCCTTATGTTTCAAAAACAAATAAACAATGCGCGGACAATACAGTTATCCATACAGCGTCTAATCAAGGCCACCGAAAGATATTTTTTCGTAGAGATATTTTTTCGTAGAACAGAACTATAGCTTAGCCACACTGCTTACCTCAGTTTTATTCAGAGCTAGCCATTATTTTGGCTCTGTTCAAGATTACTTGTTCAACCAGAGTAATTTGGGTAGGAAGGGGTTGGGGGGGGGGGGACGTATTGATGCAAGGGACCTGTTTATCCAACGGAGCCTAAATACATTCCAAGAGAAAAGAGTAACTGAAGAGAAACTTTCAAAGGAGTAGTATATGTACAAGAGAACACAAATATCAATCATTCTTCCTTTCTTTGAGTGTGGCTATTGTGTGTGTTACACAAACAAGGCTTTCGGAAAAATATATTTTTTTTTATCGGAATTACTGAGAAAATAATGGAAGGAAGAGAGAGATTGAGAGAGACGAGAGAGAGAAGGAGTGGGAAGAGAGAAAGGAGAGAGAGGGGGAAGTGGGGAAATAATGTTCCAACTCTTCCTCTGTACCATGGAACTACAAATTGATTTTAAGAAATTTGGGCCAGGCAATGGGGCACGTTTGAAGAATTAGCGCTCAAGACCGTAAAAAGAGGGAGTTTAGATGGCTGGACAGCAATATAAAGCGATCCATAAAGTAATGAGTTGCAAAACCCCTATAGTAATGCCCAAAGTCCACCACGGGAGATGCACTGACGGCACAACACCCCAAAGGAATGAGATTAAAAATATCACGGCACTGAAAATAATGTGAAAACCACATAGTACATCCTCGTCAGGGTTGAGAAAGTTGGAATCAACCAATGAAAACGGAGCGCGGGATCAGAACGTTTTCTGATTGGCTGCATCGTCGGTGCGTCTGTGTTGTGGGCAGTCATAGAGTCCTGCTTTTCAGTACTGTTCAGCTCAATTAGTGGCGTCCATTACAAGTTCGTAAGATTACTCTTATTTAAATGCTTCTTTCTGCTGTGATGTTATGCGACAATGTCTCCTCGCAATGAGGGCCTCCGGGAAGTCGTAATAATTGTGTTTTTTGACTGGCTCTTTTCTGTGACCACTCAACTAGGCCTAGTGCCATGAAGAGCCCAATTATAGTGATGATAAAAAGGTTGATGGCCCTGACTGTGATCACGGCGCATGATGACGATGGTGAAAGTGGTGGCGACAGAGCCGTTAATGATGGTAATGGTAATAGTGAGGCAGTTGGCCCATCGAGGAAGCCATCAGCAGCTGCACAGGATGGAGAGTGTGCAGAGCATTTTGTTCTTCTTATTAGGCCTACACTGTTCTTATTGATAAATGTTATGTTGTCTTCCAAATAGCCACACAGAACAGAACAGGCAGAGACTGAAGGCAACACTGGAGTCTATTATAATTAAAGAACGTAGAACTGGACAATACTTCCTGGGGTGACTACGGGGGAGTTGTGTAGTTGGGGGTGATTGGGGAAGGGGAGGGGGGATGTAATATATGGTTACACCGGTTATAAATCATGCTGACTTTTGTGCTAGAAACGCCCTGAGAGTGGAAAACTTTTACAAAGCTCAGTAAAATCTTTCTATTAATCTTGAATATCAAAGTTGGTTTGATTAATAAAAAAGATTGATTTGAGTTAAAAAAAAAAAACCAGTGCAGAATATACGAGTGAAAAAAAATTGAGTCAGAAAATAACAGCTGAACTCTGTCCTCAGTTTCTTCAGCTATTTGGAAATGACACTAGAACGCCTAGTGGGTACGATTACCCTCATTTCAACGTACGATTATTTCCACAGAACGCTTAAGGGTTATCA